>NC_064642.1:173712097-174015127 GCF_023864345.2 Schistocerca serialis cubense
TAATGCAAGGCTGAAATTTCTCCATATGGAACTACTCCAGGAGCTAACTTAAAAAAGAACTTCTCTGTCGCACAAAGTGACGCAACCAGACCATCGGATTCGGGGGAGCCCAGAACAACATGCATATTGAAGGGCTTATAGTGCTGTGGAAGCCCTACATGTAAATTAGGAAATACTTGTTTGGCATGCTAAACATATATTCATTTTTGAGAACAGGGAAACTTAAAGAACTAATTAAAGTATTAGACGAATACCAAATACAACAACAACAGGGATATGGGATTCTCAGAGACAAGAAACGCTGGGATCCAATAGAAAAGGCATTTTACATCTAGAAAGAATATTCGTTGTAAGCAGAACAGCAGTAAACTCGGTTGTAGATTCTTATTCTTCATGTGTAGAGCTCCCAGTTCTTACACAGTAATGCGTAAATATGTTTTTTACGTTAACAAAATGCCATACTCCAGTGACTGAAGCGATCAAAGGAATCTAAAAAAAGGAGAAAACTTTCAGAATTCACTGGAACATTGAAACGTCCCCTTTGAAAACTTATGAACGACTGTGCTGGTAAACCTCTACGTTATTTGATTTTCAAACAGCTGAGCAAAACTCTACGTACTCTAACAGTTTTCTCTTTGCTTATTCTGATCATCACTAAACTGACATACAATATTTTTAGCGCAACGCAATCTGACTTTCAATAATCTCTACAAAAGAATGGCCCTGACTAACAATAACCTATACCTTTCATAAATCACCTCACAAAAATCTTCGTTACTCGAACTACTACAATACAGCGAGTGCCAATACTGCCAGCTAAATAAAATTACTAACTACTGAAGGCACTGACTACTGAGAGGCAAAGTTAGCAAATGAAAGATTTTGATAGAGAACAAACAATGTATTTACCTTAATAGTGTTCAAAAGTCATCCTGGCGGCTCAAGCCGGCCGAGTGGTTCTAGACGCTTCAGTCTGGAACCGCGCGACCGCTACGGACGCAGTTTCGAATCCTGCCTCAGGCATGGATGTGTGTGATGTCCTTAGGTTAGTTAGGTTTAAGTAGTTCTAAGTTCTAGGGGACTGATGACCTCAGATGTTAAGTCCCACAGTGCTCAGTGCCATTTGAGCCATTTGGCGGCTCACCTCCAACTGCGCAACGCTACGCGTTGTTCCTATCCAACTGCCAAACACTACAATAGCGAATATTCCAACAATGCCAACCAGCCACAGTCTGCACACAGCAAGGTCAGTGATTTTCATACAGAGCGCTACGTGGCCTTGCCAACATAAAAACCTAAACAGCCTACTTACAACATGAACTATCAATGGCTCCATTAATGATTGTTAAAATTTTAGTAGTAGACTCAAGTGCAACAATTACAAAAGGAAGTAAGTTCAGGAAAACTTCTGGAGAGTATCCAGCACAGAAAAGAGCAAATATAAATGAGAAAAGTCTAATAAAACTCGCAGAGTCTTCGACCTCATATTTTAAGAAACTACCAATGAAACAGAAAACTTGGAAGTAACCTAATACAAACCTAGGAGAATTTCAGATCGACCAAGCAACTATATCTTTTAAAAGTAAAAAAGAAATCACATACACAAAAGAAAGGATGCAAGCATAAAAACAAAAATATGTAACCGCAATGAAAATGAAAGGTATTCAACAAACAAGGATTCCAAGACAGGGGAATGAGATTAATGAAATTGATAGTAAAGCTTTGAAAACGAAGAAAAAAAGAATTTCAGGGACGGCGAAATAATGTCTGGCAGGCATGCACGGATAGCTGAGGTGTTCGCTCGCATTAAGGTCCGGCACCAATTTTCGTAAGTCGGTAAGGTTCAGAATGGTTCTGAGCACTATGGGACTTAACATCTGAGGTCATCAGTCCCCTAGAACTTAGAACTACTTAAACCTAACTAACCTAATGACACCACTTCGGCCGGCTAAGTCTGTAAGGTTAAAAAAAAAAAATGGTTCAAATGGCTCTGAGCACTATGGGACTCAACTGCTGAGGTCATTAGTCCCCTAGAACTTAGAACTAGTTAAACCTAACTAACCTAAGGACATCACAAACATCCATGCCCGAGGCAGGATTCGAACCTGCGACCGTAGCGGTCTTGCGGTTCCAGACTGCAGCGCCTTTAGCCGCACGGCCACTTCGGCCGGCTAGTCGGTAAGGCAGTACGGTATTTGTTCCACAACAAAATTCAATCGTTAGTTACGCAGTTATTTTTATTCTGTTTTACCGGTTTTGATAGGTCAATTTGTACATTACCAGTCTGTGGTTATAATTATAACATACAATTTTTGGACTTATCATAGCATTACACTTCTGTGAAAAAGTTATTGGCATGTACTAGACCAGTACGAGTAGGTTTTTGTACTACACTTCTTATGCTTAATATAACTGTATGACCAACTTCTTATTATTTATATTATCCTAAATTCCTTAGACTTCTGAAGATGACAGATTAATCTGTCAAAACCGGTCAAGCAAAATAAAAATATGATTCTTCAGTTTCTCCCGGCGTATTTCAAGACGCTCAGCAAAGGAAACGAACGGGCGACTAGGGCGGACGAGGTAATTACACCGACGCCACCACTGACGCCGACGCCAGCTTCTCACCGACCGCTGACGCGGGGGCGCGGACCGCAGAGAACGCCTCGCGAGGGGAGAGGATTTAAGACGGCCGCCCACCCTCAGGAGCTCAGTTCGCCAGCGCACCTGACGATGGCGACACGACTGATCGCCGAAATATTGTGCCCGTTTGACACTATGGACCGGCAGTACACCCGCGGACTATTGGTGCAAAATAAAAATAGCTGTGTACCTGCCGATTGAATTCTACTCTGAAATGTAGACTGAAACATACACAAACGGGGTTCTGAAATTTCCGACACAAACTTCTGGGACTTGCAGAAGGGAGTGCGTATGCAATATTTTGAGTAGGAACCCTTGTCCGAAAACTTACCGTTTCCGTTCTACGACGGTTGCAGTTCAGACGTTTAGCTCATCCACTTCTGCCTGAAGAACTGAATTAGCCGTGACGCAATACTTTTTATTAATTACAAAATTTGGCCAACTATAAACCGCTTAGAACCTAAGGCAAAGATACAATCTTTTTCTTTTATCTTTCCACAGCATTATGCGTTGGCTGATGGCTGGCTCTGTTCATTTCACATCGCCCTACCAGGTTATGAATTTCGTTGTCGGACAGGAAATTTTTCAGCATTAATCAGTAGCCTGAAACTTGCCTTTTCTGTATGGCGTCTTTTGCTACCTTAAGTTTTCTCAAGTCCTTCTCTTCCAGCAATCCCGTGGCACTTTTTTATTTCGCGTGAAATTAAATTTTTTTTTTCATTAGCCTTTTTTTGTTCAATACAATACAGCCCATTACAATACAATTATGAGGTATCACTTCGAAAGGAAACATAACGAAACTTAGGCACATTTGCTTGTATTAACACTATAGAGACGGAGGAAGATCTGTAGGCACGTGTGCTGGCTACTGCATTAAAAACTGAAGAGACACCAGGTGGGGTCGAAATGTGTACCAGAACATGCTCCGCGAATGCCGTGTGTTTGTCCGACTTCGGGGGGACAGAGAGGTTGCTGGTAGTAATGCAGCTAATTAAAACAATCTGAATAAGTAATACTTCATTAATTACAACAAAACCCATCTTTGTTCACCAGGCCTAGCTGTAGCTGTGCAACCCCATACGTGGACTTGCACTTCAGAACACACTAAATGAGCTATGGTTACTGCGTGGCAAATTGACAGAGGTTAAGAATGGTCGTACTATCGTTTCACTACAGTCACTAGAAAACGCAAGTTCGTAGACACTTGTTAACACAGTTCTGATAGTGTTGGTGCATGGGCACAGTTCAGAGGAGACGGAAGTCTCTTCACTCCTCGAATGTTGACATGGGCTGTGTCACGGCCAGTAGGCAGCACAATGTTACTCCGACAGGGAATCCCTCGAATTGGGCAGAATTCGATCTCAAACAGAACTGCCCTCCTGGCCTCTGGCAACGGTATTTCAGGACAGAGGCGCGACGATGGCGCCTCGAAACTACGGGTGGCACAACTTCTTCCTTGCATTTCACTGGAGCCTGGTGATAGCACTTTGCCGTGCAGTATCTCTGCAGTGGTCGGTTCTTCTAGCGTCGTTCTCGATTCTCGACGATACCGCACCATGTGTGTAACAACGTTTGTGGTTGCCACATTGAGCCACTATTGTAATGCATCAGTACAGTTTGTTTTGGAATAATGTTAGTACGTAATGCTTAAGTGTCTATACAAACAAATATGCTTAAGTGATAAATGGATGTTTCGATATGTTTCCTCTCGAATCGTTGCCTGATAAATGCACTGCATCGCGCCTCATTCCGTTCCTCAAGCAAAAGTGGATGACTTAAACATCTGAATTGAAACCGTCGTAGAACGGAAACGGTAAGTTTCTTGACCATTATTCCTGTTGTGGTCTTCAGTGCAGTGACCGGTTTGATGCAGCTCTCCATGCTATTCTATCCTGTGCAAGCTTCATCTCCCAGTACCTACAGCAGCCTACATCCTTCTGAATCTGCTTAGTGTATTCATCTCTTGATCTCCCCCTACGATTTTTACCCTCCGCGCTGCACTCCAATGCTAAATTGGTGATCCCTCGATGTCTCAGAACATGTCCTACCAATCGATCCCTTCTTCTAGTCAAGTTATGCCACAAGCTCATCTTCTCCCCAATTCTATTCAATACCTCCTCATTAGTTATGTGATCTACCCATCTAATCTTCAGCATTCTTCTGTAGCACCTCATTTCGAAAGCTTCTATTCTTTTCTTGTCTAAACTATTTAAAGTCCATGTTTCACTTCCATACGTGGCTACACTCCATACAAATACTTTCAGAAAAGACTTCCTGGCAATCAAATCTATACTCGATGTTAACAAATTTCTCTTCTTCAGAAACGCTTTCCTTGCCATTGCCAGTTGACATTTTATATCCTCTGTACTTCGACCATCATTAGTTATTTTGCTCCCCAAATAGCAAAACTCATTTGCTACTTTACGCGTCTCATTTCCTAATCTAATACCCTCAGCATCACCCGATTTAATTCGACTACATTCCGTTATCGTCGTTTTGCTTTTGTTGATGTTCATCTTATATCCTCCTTTCAAGACACTGTCCATTCCGTTCAGCTGCTCTTACAGGTCCTTTGCTGTCTCTGACAGAATTACAATGTATTCAAAATATTATGTACCCCCTCCCCTCCACAAGTGCTAGACGTTTGTAACGGGTATTTCCGAACACACTGTATTATTCTTATACATATACTCGTACATGTACCCATACAGTGACGGAAAAAATTGAACCACCAAAATATAATTACTGTAGAGTAATGAAATTTCGGGAATGCATTTAACTTCATATTTAAGTGATTAACATTGCAAAATCACAGGTTAATGTAAGCGCGAGATAAGCCATTGCAAGTGTGAAATGCTTGTACATTAATAAATGGTGAAACCACGAGAATGTTGAACTCAACTATGCAAACGTACATGCTTTGTGTTATACATCTGCCGAATGTCAGTTTGCGCGATGGAGTTCCATGCCTGTAGCACATGGTGAGTTAGTACAGGGACGGTTAATGCTGGTTGTGGATGATGCTGGAGTTGTCTGATTATGTCCCTTATGGGCTCGAGTGAAGACATATTTAGTGATGGCGCAGGTTAACGCAACATGTCGATACGTTGTAGTGCATGTTGGGTTACAACAGCGGTATGTGCGTGAGCGTTATCCTGCTGGAAAACACCCCTTGAATACTGTTCATGAATGGAAGCGCAACAGGCCGAATCACGATATTGATGTACATATTTGAAGGCATGGTGCGTGTGGTTAACTAAGAGAGTGCTCCTGCTGTCATTCAAAATCGCACCTCAGACCATAACTCCAGGTGCAGGTCCAGTGTGTCTAGTACACAAACAGGTTGGCTGCAGGCTCTCAATTGGCCTCCTTCTAACGAACAGACGGCCACCACCGGCACCAAGGCAGAACCAGATGTCATCGGAAAACACAACAGACCTCCACACTGCCCTCCAATAAGCTCTCACTTGACACCACTGAAGTCGCAAGTGGAGGTGGTTTGGGTCAGTGCAATACACTCAACAGTGCGTCTGACTCGGAGCTGTCCTTGAAGTAACCGATTTGTAACAGGTCGTCGTGTCGCTATGGTACCAATTGCTGCTCAGAATGCTGTTGCAAATGCATTACGATGCGCCACAGCAATACGCCAAACACGATGGTCTTCCATCTCGTTAACGCCATGTGACCATCCGGAGCCTGGTCATCTTGTGACCGTACATTTTCGTGGCCACCACTACTAGCAGTCATGTACAGTGCTTACACTCCTGCCACTTTTTTCTGCTGTATCACAGAAGGAACATCCACCTTCTCGTAGTCATATTACACGTCCCATTTCAAACTCAGCGTGGTGTTGAGAATGGCGTCTGTGTTGCTCGTTGTTGGGTTGGCAGAAGATACTGACGTGAGGTCTGGAACATGTCAAGGAATTAGAATTCAGAAAGCGGACGTAATTAGTTTCATACTTAACTTTAATCCATTAATGATGAACGTCGCTCTTGGCGGTACATGATTCAAAATATTATATGTTCAGAATATATTCTTAGAAGAATATGGCGCCTTGCTAGGTCGTAGCAAACGACGTATCTGAAGGCTATGCTAAACTGTCGTCTCGGCAAATGAGAGCGTACGCAGACAGTGAACCATCGCTAGCAAAGTCGGCTGTACAACTGGGGCGAGTGCTAGGGAGTCTCTCTAGACTAGACCTGCCGTGTCGCGGCGCTCGGTCTGCAATCACTGATAGTGGCGACACGCGGGTCCGACGTATACTAACGGACCGCGGCCGATTTAAAGGCCACCACCTAGCAAGTGTGGTGTCTGGCGGTAACACCACACTTGTAACGCTCACGGCCATTACAACGTGTATTTAAACAAATCTGATCTGCATATTCATAGTGGCGCTACTAACGCCGCTCTTAAGGGACTGGTGCGGAATCTGAATAGACATCATCTTTCAAGTGCAGAAAAACGCCTCTGAAAATTCGTTTATGCGGCACAACTCCTTAGTTTGTCGATCTTTTTCCGTCAGTGTATATTATGTGACGATGTTCATGTCGTTCTTTTCAGTAATTAAAGTTTTTAAATAATAGCATCTCGAGACCACCAAACGCTGCTGCTGAGTTCATTCGTGTTTCGACAACAAGTTTCGGTCAAGCGATCATCATCAGATCAGAGATACCGTTTCATCAGGTTGAAACAAGGTTCAAAATGGCTCTGAGAACTATGGGACATAACTTCTGAGGTCATCAGCCCCTAGGACTTAGAACTTCTTAAACCTAACTAACCTAAGGATATCACACACACCCATGCCCGAGGCAGGATTCTAACCTGCGACCGTAGCAGTCATGCGCTTCCAGCCTGTAGCGCCTAGAACCACTCGGCCACTCCGGCCGGCTTGAAACAAGGTCCCACGGCGTAAGGTGCACAGTTATTATCGTGTACACCATCTGTCACTCACGCAGTACGTCCAATATCTTATTGGCAATATAAGATGATGAATGCATGCATTAGTGATTGTTGCTGGATAATAATGTACTAGACACTAAGGATCCTTCTTGCCTGACGTAATGGTATACGGAACTTGAAGACCGTCGCTTGACCGAAACTCGTTGTGGATAAATAAATACAAGCTACAGCTACTTTTGGTGGTTTCCTTATGACATTCTTGAAATGCACTGAAGCTGTTTCCAGAAGGTAAATCAAGTTTTGGTTTAAGCTTACACTGATTAGAGAGATAATTCATAAACGTTAGAATAACTTTAAAATGGTATAACGAAACGAGATCGCGGGACGTGTTTAAGCCATACATAGCCAGCCAGCTATGGGGCCAGTCTGGCGGGAGCGACTTCCCGCTGACACGAGGTTAACACATTCTGAAGGTGTTTCTCTCGAAGAAACCTTTTCTGGACGGAGATTTTCAAACAGACAGCGTAACCGCGGCACTATGGCGTTAAATCGCGAGTCCTAAAATTAATGGTATTTAGAGCATTGAAGAACCTGATTTAACAAGAATCTACAAAAAATAAAAAGATAAGGGAGGCATATATCTCGACTTAGCAGTAATAAAATGTTGCTTTGGAACAGGAAGAAGAGCCGTGGTTTAATTTGGGGGATTTGACGATCGCCTGTATACTCAGTACGAAATCGGGCAGTTAAGTACAATGCGGACGCCAGCCTGCTACTAACACCGTGAGACACGACTTCACTCTTGACCACCACTTGGTAGGTGACGCACTTGTCCTAGGAGCAGCGCATTATCATGCGGATGAGTAGACTCATATATTGATGTTCCATAGTATTCAATTATTTACAGCGTATTTTTCCCAGTATACGTATTTAGTTATAGTAGCAACGTGTCAGTAAGTGTAAACATATTAAGATAATCGTAGCAGGATATTTTCCTAATGTTTTGTGCTTGTAAGTGCATATGTAGAGCAAAACTACGAAAAAATTCGAATTTTTTAATTGCGTAATTTATTAGATTGATTCCTTAAGAGTAACAGTGCAAAGTTTCGTAATCGGAATGCTGGCTAGAAATATGTTTTAAAAATGTTTGTTTTGTGGTTCATGGTGTGGGTTCCTGTAGTCATGTCCTAGTTCATGAACCACGGGCAACGTATGAGTGGCCAAGTAAGTGGTCCCGACAGTCGGGATACCAGTTACTTTGGAATAAGGCTGGGCATCTCGGACATATTCTGAGTCGTGGTCACCTTTGTGCTCATACGGCAAAGACTACCAAATCCACCGGTTAGTCCCTCAGCCGTTAGGGGTAAAACCCAATGGGACTCGGGGCAAGTAAGGCTAGCAACCTGCTTCCCTGATACTTTAAATATGATGCTGGCAACAATCAGAGCAAAATGCCTCGGACCTTTGGAGGTGACGGAGTCCCACCTCTAACTGACAAACCAGGGACTCCAAAGATACGACTTGGCAAACAAATGGTAATGAGATGGGGCGCTATTAATATCAATGGGGGCTACTCTGGGAAGAAGGTAGAGCTGGCAGAGGCTGCAAGTAAGATGGGGCTGGACGTTTTAGCTGTTAGTGACATTCGGGTAAGGGGTGAGAAAGAAGAGGAAGTGGGTGAATACAAGGTCTACCTGTCAGGAGTCAAAGCTGGAATAGGACAATGGGGTGTAGGGCTTTACATCAGGAAAGAAATGGAACCCAGCGTAGTTGCAATAAGGTATGTAAACGAACGACTGATGTGGATAGATTTGACAGTGTCTAGCAAGAAAATTAGGATTGTGTCAGTATATTCGCATTGTGAAGGGACAGATCAAGATAATATGGATAGTTTTTATGAGGCACTCAGTGATGTAGTTGTTAGAGTAAAGGACAAGGACAGTGTTCTGCTCATGGGTGATTTTAACGCCAGGATTGGAAATCGAACAGAAGGGTATGAAAAGGTTATGGGTAAATTTGGAGAGGGTATGGAGGCCAACAGGAACGGGAAACAACTCTTGGATTTCTGTGCCAGTACGGGCTTAGTAATCACAAACTCCTTTTTTTAAACATAAGAACATTCACCGGTATACTTGGGAAGGCAGGGGAACCAGATCTGTCATTGACTATATAATAACAGATCAGGAACTCAGGAAGGCTGTGAGGGACACACGTGTATTCAGGGGATTCTTTGATGACACTGATCATTATTTAATCTGCAGTGAAATTGGGATTGTGAGGCCGAAAGTGCAGGAGGCCAGGTCCATTTGTAGGAGGATAAGAGTGGAGAAACTTCAGGATAAGGAAATCAGGCACAAGTACATAACAGCGATCTCAGAAAGGTACCAGTTAGTTGAATGTAGTCAATTACAGTCATTGGAAAAGGAATGGACAAGGTACAGGGACACAGTACTAGAAGTGGCTAAAGAATGTCTTGGAACAGTAGTGTGTAAAAGTAGGATGAAGCAAACAGCTTGGTGGAATGATACAGTCAAGGCAGCCTGTAAAAGGAAAAAGAAGGCGTATCAAAAATGGCTACAAACCAGAACCCAGGTAGACAGAGAAAGTTATGTTGAAGAAAGAAACAAAGCCAAACAGATAATTGCAGCATCCAAGAAGAAATCGTGGGAAGACTTTGGAAACAGGTTGGAGACTATGGGTCAAGCTGCTGGAAAACCATTCTGGAGTGTAATTAGCAGTCTTCGAAAGGGAGGTAAGAAGGAAATGACAAGTATTTTGGACAGGTCAGGAAAACTGCTGGTGAATCCTGTGGATGCCTTTGGCAGATGGAGGGAATATTTTGAAGAGTTGCTCAATGTAGGTGAAAATGCGATCAGTAATGTTTCAGATTTTGAGGTAGAATGGGATAGGAATGATGATGGAAATAGGATCACATTTGAGGAAGTGGAAAAAATGGTCAATAGATTGCAGTGCAATAAAGCGGCTGGGGTGGATGAAATTAAGTCGGAACTCATCAAATACAGTGGAATGTCAGGTCTTAAATGGCTACACAGGATAATTGAAATGGCCTGGGAGTCGGGACAGGTTCCATCAGGCTGGACAAAAGCAGTAATCACACCAATCTTTAAACATGGAAACAGAAAAGATTGTAACAACTATAGAGGTATCTCTTTAATCAGCGTTGTGGGTAAAATCTTCTCAGGTATTGTTGAAAGGAAAGTGCGAGTATTAGTTGAGGACCAATTGGATGAAAATCAGTGTGGGTTTAGGCCTCTTAGAGGTTGTCAGGACCAGATCTTTAGCTTACGGCAAATAATGGAGAAGTGTTATGAGTGGAACAGGGAATTGTATCTATGCTTTATAGATCTAGAAAAGGCATATGACCGGGTTCCTAGGAGGAAGTTATTGTCTGTTCTACAAGGTATGGAATAGGAGGCAAACTTTTGCAATCAATTAAAGGTCTTTACATGGATAGTCAGGCAGCAGTTAGAGTTGACGGTAAATTGAGTTCATGGTTCAGAGTAGTTTCAGGGGTAAGACAAGGCTGCAACCTGTCTCCACTGTTGTTCATATTATTTATGGATCATATGTTGAAAACAATAGACTGGCTGGGTGAGATTAAGATATGTGAACACAAAATAAGCAGTGTTGCATATGCGGATGACTTAGTTGTGATGGCAGATTCGATTGAAAGTTTGCAAAGTAATATTTCAGAGCTAGATCAGAAATGTAAGGACTATGGTATGAAGATTAGCATCTCCAAAACGGCCGCGGTGGCCGAGCGGCTCTAGGCGCTACAGTCCGGAACCGCGCGACTACTACGGTCGCAGTTCAAATCCTGCCTCGGACATGGATGTGTGTGATGTCCTTAGGTTAGTTAGGTTTAAGTAGTTCTAAGTTCTAGGGAACTGATGACCTCAGATGTTAAGTCCCATAGTGCTCAGAGCCATTTGAACAATTTTTTGACAAACCATGTACGCAATCTGTTGACACACTGGTGTCAGTCTGCGAGTGGAAACTGAAAAAGGCACCTAAGCGTAAGATGGACAAGCACGCATCGTATTTTCATGTAATAAAAAATAAAAAATTTGTCACAGACACGGTGTTTCCGTAAGAGAACGGAAAAATTTAACAGGACGTAGAGGATCCACTGAATAATTTGAGGTAGGGAGGCTGGCATCGGAGAAGCAAGGATAAGGACATAATAGGAATAAAATCGCAATAACGTGCCCTTTTTTATTTGCATTAGTTACAGTTACCTGCAAATACCATCACTGGCACAGTGAGCGTTCCATTTGTACTGTACCTTACAGAATGTGCTGAAAATGACGGCGATCAACCTCTATGAAGCATGGCCCCGGCGAACAAGATTCTGATTCACTCTGACGAATATCCCTGGTGTGTTTCGAATCACATCACAGGCAGCTACAATTCTGGTAACTCATTCCATTTCCATATCCACTGGGGTCTCATACACAAGTGACTTAAGATAACCCCATAGGAAATAATCAAGGGGTTTCAGGTCAAGTGACGTCGTAGGCCATGGAATAGGACCTCCCTTCCAATCCAGAGACGTGGACACCCACACTGAAGTGAGGCTGTGCACTGTCAAGCCGTCTCCACACCCTCTCACAAACAGCCAAGTGACAATGTAAATACGATACAACAGACTCGCCTTATGGGAAAGCAAAAACCTAGATCACGACTTCCCAGTAATCAGGCTCGTCCTCCTTGTTTGTTTGCAAGAAATAAAGAATGTACACATAAATAAACAGCACAATACGTGTAAACTTGTACGCATGTTAGTTGTAAATAAACTGGAAAACAGTAATGTTAGACAAAGCGGTAGACAAGTTTACTTCCATAATTCCTTAAGCTGGCTTCTCCGACCCCAAATTTCCCACCTAAAATTGTTCATTGCAGCATTCTCTACGTCCTGTACATTTTTGCACGCTCTTACCCCAACGCCCTGTATATTTAAACGTATATAGCTTAAGTTTAAACGTATAAGATATACCTAAGGCTATTGTATCCTCATATTATTAAGCAGAAAGCTGTTTACAACACTTAGTTACATTGATCACATTAGTGCACTAAAGATGTGCAGAAGTCAGATTCTACATAACACTCAAGTTATTTGATATTATAAACAATATACAGTCGTATATTACACTGAATAATTTTTTTCCACCAATTTATGATTGATTTGCATCATGATGCTCTACATTCAGATTCTAAAAAGCCTGCCTTACATATGACTTTTGTTTGTGAAAGCATGCACATTTTCGGCAGATACGTGCAAGCATGCGTACTTTGATTAGCTAACAAAAGCTTGCATGACTCAAAATTGATGAAATGTCAAGTAACTTGATCAGCAGTACCGTTTGCACAGATATACACCTTAGACTGTTAAGTACGCTCACACAAAGTGCTCGATCACCCATACTTGTCAAACTTGTAGCTATGTTTATGGCCGATTCAATATTTATTTACCAATGGTAAAATTTTCATTTTCATATTATAGGCGCTATTAAATACATAGCAGACATTACATTAACATGACTGCAAGTGTCTTAAGACAAAATGTAGTTTACAGGCTTTTCATTGTGTGTGGTTTCACAACGAAACGAATGGTTAACCATGAACTGCTGATTTTTGTTGTCTTCTACAATATAGCTATTATTCACTCATGCATCATCCTATCCCACGTATCTGGTGCATCTGTTTCGTACGATGGGGGAATCTGGCTGTGCTCCATAACGCACACCTTCTAGATCTCCTTGTGAAACGTATGGTTCGTAATGACTGATGCGAAGCGCTCAAATACTTTGGTCAGTGTTTTGACTACTCATTCGTGAAGGCACTTTTCGGCACTGGTTCCGGTCTTCCCTGTGCATATTTCAAACTCTTGAACGTGCTTGGAGGATATTTTATTTTATTTTTTAAATATAGTCTACACCTGTTGAAAATGTTAAAAATTTTACGTACATTACTTCAAGATCTAATGAAATCGGTAATTATGTTATCACAAAACTGGAATGTGTTGGTCATGGCCAGAAGAGGTGGGCACCACGTTGAGGAAGTTGAAACTAAGTTTGAGAGACAAGAAATTTTCTGATGGTAAAACCATAAGAGGCAGGCTGACAGACAAAATGTTTGATGAACTACAGCAGTATTACGCGATGGCCATTAGAAATAATACTGAGGATTTATTGAAAATGAAGCAGACAGTATGGGATACCTTCTTCCACAGACTGTCAACTGCTGAAAAGCCAGTGCACCACCTTTGCCCTCCTGGAACTGATTCATGGTGCAATTACCGCAATGCCCAGTACTCAAACAGTACGTACAGTCATAAACATTCCATCCCAGCAGCAGTCGTGGATATCACAAAACCTATTTACAGAGACCTGGAAAATCCTGAATTACTGAAGAAATGTCTTCATGGTCAGAGTCCCTATGAGTCGTTAAGTAATCAAATATGGACTCGCTTACTAAAAAATGTTTTTGTTGGAATGAAGACACTAAAGTAGGGGGATCAGTGATGCTGTTATTGCTTTTAATGTTGGTAAATTGTTAGGGTGAAAGTGCTACAGCACATGGGAATTAATCCTGGAGCAAACTGCATCAGAGAGATTGAACGGATGGATAAGGTTCGCATTGATAAAGCAGAGTATGCAGCATAGTTTGCACTAGGGAGCCCAGTAAGAAGAAAAGAAGAAAACACTTGGAAAAAGATGAAGAGGAAGAAATACAATAAGGTGCAGGGTGCTTCTGAGTGACTAAAAAAAAATGAAGCATATATTAAGCGAGTTACAGTCTTCTGAAGCTTTAGAAGCCGTTCCTGAAAATTTACTTTTTCTGTTGCATTTTTCCTTAAATCTCAGAAACCACTTCGAGCAGAGTATTCAAATTTTCAGGGAGTAATAACATACATATCCTTAGTGAACTGAACTAAAGGAAGAACATAATGCTACGCATAATTAAAATTACTTAGGATAACGTACAAAGTAGTACACAAAATTTTAACTGTATAATTAAAAAAATTGTATTTCCGAAAGCAGTGGCTGAAATACAATTATTGTACTTCAGTAGACTCAGAACATACAGTTTAATGCTCTGTACACGTTCCATGTCAATGGCTGCAGTGGTTCCTGAAATACAGGAAAGCCAATTCGTTGAATTTAACATTGGCGGGATAGGGCGTTCCAACTCCCCTTAAACTTAGCACTTGGAGGAATGCATCATATAGACTGTGCCGTCTTACAGTATTTTTATTCATAGCCAGTTTCAAGCATCGGTCATCTTCACAGTGAAAAAATATGTACTGTAGAAACTTCACATGTCGTACATGCTTTTTAGCCAGAAAAGTATACTCCACAGTAGACTACCAAGCGTCATAAAAAGGTACTTAACGTCATAATACCTGCTTAAGAAAGAAGAAAATACTGAAGACATGAGAACATGTAACAGCAGTAAGTGCACAGCACCATTGCTCAGGTGCAACAACACACAGTAGAGTGACGTGCAAGTGATAATTCTTAGCGTTATTGTAGACTAGGTAGTGTTGTGCCTGAGCTATGGTGCTGTGCACTTAACTTCTGTTACATGTTCTCACGCTTTCAATGTTTTCTGCTTGCTCAAGCTGGTATTATGGCGGTAAGTATATTTTTCTGACACTTGCAAGTCAACTATGGCGTATACTTTTCTGGTTAAAAAGCATGGATGACATATGAAGTTGTTACAATAGATGTTTATCCACTGTGAAGGTGATCGATGCTCGAAACCGGTTGTGAATAAATATACAGTAAGGTAGCACAGTATGTATGATGCATTGCTGCAAGTAGTCTCTTAAACGTCGTCATTTCATTGGCTGTAACCGATTCTACGTAGCCATCACGCATTACTAGCTTCTGAGGCAGGTATTGACTCTGGAGTGTCTCTAAACTTTAACCAAGGATTCGTCAACTGTCTTCTGCTTTGTTGGTTTACATGATAACCAAACTTTGTCTGACGAACTTTTCAGAATTGTTTGCAGGTGGAAATCACTCAACCCTTACTTGACGATGGTTACTGAAACCACACATGATTATCTTGTTTAGTGGTTAGATTGCTTTAAATATGCTTTTTCTCCATTGGGTTCATAGTGAGGAAGTCCTCAAGGATGTAGACCATCTCTTAAAACAGGGATACACAACATAAATTGAGATATACTAATATCCCAAGTGAAATGGTCCTCTTCGATGTCGAACAAATCAAAAAATCTTATATTTTCTTTTAAGAGAGAACAACCAGCTTATCGCATGACACGTAAACATACAAAACACTGAGGTGCAAATGATAATTCTCAGCGTTTTTGCATCCTCGCAGCATCAAACAGAAAATAAGTTTATAACATGTATTTAAACTGACAGTATGAAACCTGGCTCGTAGTAACGATGTGTGGCATGCAAAAGATCTAGCAACAATAAACGTCAACAAAAGCATTAAGTCACTACACTGCATAATCACAAACAAGAAATGACTTAACAGACAGCGAGACACACAAAGAGCATGATTTACAATGGTAATCTCAAAGATAGAAAAGCCAGGAAACGTGTATCATTCACCACTGAGAGCTGGAAATGGCTGCGAGGTGTTAGTAGCAAACGGTAAACATCGTGATTCCGTTATTCATCACTGGAGAGCTAAAAAAGCTGGGTTCGCACTGCAATCACTGCTAAACGAGAGGTGAACAGTCGGTCATGTGATGGAGCTTTACGCTTCCAAATGTTTACTCTGTGTAATGACAAAAGTGGGTCAAAGTTCCAAAAATAGCTTTGTTGCCAGATGCCAACTGTTAACAATGCAGTAAGTCAGCGCCAACTAAATGTTCAGAGTTTCTGTGTGAGAGTGGAATATACACACATCAAAAAAAGTTTTGCATCACCACGGTTCCCAGGACTCCCGAAGATAAACGTTGCCGGTAGATATTGTATCACAGTCACAATCCCTTTGACTCTGCAGAGATGTCACTAAACCCGCTCAAAGATGCAAACAACTATGCACAACTATGCATGAGCAGCGCCTATTAGATGGAGGGCGTCCGACAGCCGATTAGTTCCAGTCATTCCACCGGGAAGGAGGTACACAGCTCGTGCTGTCTCTAGTTCAACCATGCCTAGACGGTCAATATCGCGGTTCGATCGCGTCCGCATGTTACTTTGTGCCAGGAAGGGCTCTCAACAAGGGAAGCGTCCAGGTGTCTCGGAGTGAACCAGAGCGATGTTGTTCGGACATGGAGACGATACAGAGAGACAGGAACTGTCGATAACATGCCTCGCTCTGGCCGCCCAAGGGCTACTACTGCAGTGGATGACCGCTACCTACGGATTATGACTCGGAGGATCGCTGACAGCGACGCCACCATGTTGGATACTGCTTTTCGTACAGCCACAGGACGTCGTGTTACGACTCAAACTGTGCGCAACAGGCTGCATGATGGGCAACTTCACTCCCGACGTCCACGGCGAGATCCATCTTTGCAGCCACGACACCTTGTACTGCAGTACAGATGGGCCCAGCAACATGCCAAATGGACCACTCAGGATTGGCATCACGTTCTCTTTATCGATGAGTGTTGCATATACCTTCAACCAGACAATCGTCGGAGACGTGTTTGGAGGCAACCCGATCAGGCTGAAAGCCTTAGACACACTGTCCAGCGAGTGCTACAAGGTGGCAGACATTATGTGGGGACGACATACGCCGCTGGTGGTAATAGAAGGCGCCGCAATGGCTGTAAGGTACGTGAATGCCATCCTCCGACCGATAGTGCAACCATATCGGCAGCATATTGGCGAAGCGTTCCTCTTCATGGACGATAATTCGCGCCCCCATCGTACACGTCTCGTGAATGACTTCCTTCAGGATAACGACATCGCTCGACTAGTGTGGCCAGCAATTTTCCAGACATGATCCCTATCGAACATGCCTGGGAGAGATTGAAAAGAGCTGTTTATGGACGACGTGACCCACCAACCACTCTGAGGGATCTACGCCGACTCGCCGTTGAGGAGTGGGACAACCTGGACCGACAGTGCTTTGATGAACTTGTGGACAGTATGCCACGACGAGTACAGGCAATGCATCAGTGCAACAGGACGTGCTACTGGGTATTAGAGATACCGGTGTGTACAGCAATCTGGACCACCACCCCGAAGGTCTCACTGTATGGTGGTACAAAAAGCAATGTGTGGTTTTCTTGAGCAATAAATAGGGTGGAAATGATGTTCATGTTGATTTCTATTCCAATTTACTGTACAGGTTTCGGAACTCTCGACACCGAGGTGACGCAAAACATTTTTTGATGTGTGTATATTGCAAACAATTAAGGACGTAGGTTGCAAGTGCTACTCTTGTGAGATGAAGAGGTTGACATGGGAGACGAATTCGTAGCGGACCGCATCAAACCCGTCAGACGACAGATTTATTTTTAAATAAAAAAAAAGTCGTATGTTTATGTGTGGTTTCAGTCTTCCGTGGAACGGTGCGTTGACGCGTGTTTGGTAGTTCGCGAAATGTAGGAGCAGCGATCTACGTGTATTTACGCATGTCGGTGTGCGTAAAGGGCGAAAAGACAATCGAAAACAATCTAAGATCGTCGTATCGAATGCACTGAAGTTTTTTACTGATCTGGACAACAATAAGGAATCAGGGATAATATACATTTTGCGCAGTTTAATTAAATGACAACAAGACCTTGTGGTATTTGGAAATCGACTGTATTCCATATTAACAGCACAGTAACAACGGCAGAACCTGTAGGTGTGAGCATGTGTTTCGATTCTCCAAGGAAGGGACATAAATGGAAAGGGAAATCTTCAGGACTGGACGATTGTGACACTAACTTAGTGCGTAGAACTGTTCTCAGATACTAAGACAGAGGACAGTATCCAACGGCTAGAAAATTACAGTGAAAAAATTTATTATTCTAGCTCACAGACCTCCGTTCTTGTCTTCTCCGCTCACTTGGGCAGTAGCAAGAACAAAGTTTTGTGTAAAATGCACTTACTGTGTTCTGAGGACAATAGTTTTGTAATATACTTAGATATAACTTGGGTTTCACAATACATTACGGACAAATATATTTTGCTCGACTTAAGCGAAAATACTGCCCTGAAAGTACCTTCACTTACTTCTGTATAGCTAATATCGGCAATCTTGATGATGGGTGCAGTGATGAGGGGTCAGTGTGAGCTAGAAATAAAAAAATTTCCGGAGGTAGGGAATATTCTCTGTCATATTGCGGCGAGCCGTCGGAACTAAAATCCTGACGGTAGTCTGCAAGGTACTCACGCGCTGCCGCGCATGGAGTCTCTCGCAAATGAAATGCTTTCGCAGGCGACCGATACAATAATAATGTCCCAGACGCCACCAAAATTAATTTTGTAGTTTTCATAACAAACTTTTCGCTGGAAGATTCTACGAGGTGCAACAGAACGTTAATTCATTAGCGACATGATTACTCGTTACACAAGCGGAACGGTTTCACAGCTCTTATGGTATTTATTTTTATCTCGGAATACTTTTATATTTTCAAGATAAAATATGTATCAGATGCATCTGTAAACTTTCAGAATGTTCGTATATGTTTTCAGTCCAAATACGTCTTCTGTTTCTTCAATACGTTGAAGTAAAAAATTATTTTTCTTCAAAATTTCTTTCGATTCTAGTTTTTATTGTTATTGCTGTAGTAGCTGGCAAAAATTTTCGTTTGGAATGTACTCCATCGTATTCTAGAGTAAAAACAGAGATGTGTAAGATCTTTTCGGAATTTTTACAAACATTTGAAATTACCACTAACTGGCAGGCTGTAAGACGGTGAGATGTGCCTGTTTTCGTGACGGCCGCTACAATGGTGGCAGCCAACGAAGTGTGATTATGGAGCTAGTATCCGGAGACGTTCAGTTGAGTAGAAACTGTACACATCGCGGAACATGATACGAGAAAACGTACGCTCTGTCGTTTATTTACACCTTGGCCTGCAGCGTAAGACTGAACGCTTTTGCAACGTCACACGCAGACCTACGCAACATGCGGATGACGTCACGTGCTGGCCAGGCGACAAGTCAAGCCAGGCGGTAAGTAACAGCTGAGAATCTGAGTGGGCAGTGGAGGAGGAAGAGCCGCCGCGGGTGGAAGGAGAAGAGGGGGGAGAGGCAGGGGGTCGGGGAGGGGAGGCGCGTGGCTCGCTAGTTGTTCCCTCACTGGGGAAATCAATACGGCGGGGCCCCAGTCTGGCGGAGCGCGTGTCTGGCGCTGGGACGCGTGGCTGCACCGCCCGTCGCGTGTTTATCGCTGCACCTGCACCACTTCCCGGCGAGGCGACCTGCTGCAACGAATACGGCGCGACACGACAGGCCGATCGCCGCGAGTTCTCTTTCGAGGTGAGTCACGTCAGGCAGAAAGCGTGCGTGCCTGTGTTTGTCCACTGCTGGGCCTCAGAGCCGGTAGCAGCTCTGCCACCTGCTCGCATGCCGGCACCACCACCAACACCGCCTTGTTAGCGGCGCTTAAGTAACTAGTCACGCGTAACGTGACCGCTTCCTCCGGCTCTGCTGCGTTAGTAAGCAAAAGATTTTGATCTCGACGTGCCGTGTAGAAAAGTAGGTCGATCTCGTATTGTTGGCAGCACGAAGTGGATAGCCCTACTGCCGCTGCGCCGCGCGAGCTCGCTGGCACTGTGACGCTTCAAGGTTGGCAACACCACCACCAAGCAAGATGGCTGCCGCCGTACGGCATAATAACCAGTGAACCGAACCGGGAAGTCAGCTGACATCTAGCCTGCGTATGTGGGTAGAGGAAAGAGCCGTATTGCATTTGTTGCAACGGGATACGTGTTTCCGTGTCACTACTGTGATGTAATTGTGAAAGATCAACGTAACTATGCATGTATTATTAAATAACCGTACGAATACAACCATCCTAAAACTGAGAAAAATAACTCGCGGTTCCACTTATTGGCATCGTTCAATGTCATTAATAGTTGTGTGCCATCAGTAACTACCTATGTCTGCTAACAGTTGTGTAATAGTGTGTTATTGACACATTTTTCTCAAAAATTTTCCTCTGCTCTCAGGAACAGCCTTGAACGTAAATTAGTTAATGCATTTCAAATTCATCTCTACAACTAATAAAAATACGTACGTGCTTTACCATACGAATTGCGTTTTATACATTGAAACACTGTCAGTGGTTGTATTTTCATATGTTTTGTTCTCACGGTCTAGCGACAGACGATGTTTATTTTGTAGATGTTTTACGCGAATTAAATGAAAGGCTTATGGTAAAATACATACGCATTTTTAGTAATTGGAAAGAGACTGAAATACGTTGAGTAATTATACAGCAACTGCAGACACAGTGGCCACACAAGCGAACTGAACGTTCTTACAACAAAATGCTTTCGTTAGTGCAATACTTATAGGGTTTAGCGTATCGTCGGATGTTCTTTTATGGATTAATTTTTGTTTTGTCTTGCGGCCCATATTAGTTTCTGTCCCAGGTGGAGAGAGACGTCTTCCACATTATTGCTACCGGAAAAATTATATTACTGGCAGGAATTACGTGTTTCGTGAAGATCAAAATTAAACTTCGTCAAAGTCACCGTGTTAAGCACGAAAATTGCGTTCATCTGATGAATCTCCAAGAATGACAGTCGGAAGCTCTACAGTAACACTGTCATAATAAAGAGAAATAATATTGATTTGTATCAACAGCAACATAGTGTTGGTATATGAAACAAAAGTAATAAAATCATTCTCACTGCCATTCACTGATGACAATAAGCCACTGCAGGAGACATTGTAATTCATTAGTGCTTTGATTCACTCTGTGAGGGACCAATTCTCTTGTACGGCATAGACATTACACATTAAACGTATGGTTGTCGTATGATGTGTTGCACCATGGTTCATTAGATTTGTCTTGGTAATGTTTACTGTCCGCTGGGCTGTTGTAACGAAGTATCGCTGCCGATTGTGTATCAACGCAACTGCAAAAGGTTATCTATGGCTGAAAATGATTATACTGTAACCTTCCATGCAGATTGCGAGAAAACGATGCTGAGGTTAGAAAATTTGAAACGGGGCAAAATGTCTTGTGGATTTTTTTGACGGTCCGAATGAAAAACGCTTGAGTACATGTCGTTTTCTATGCTTCCCAAAGTTGTGCTACAGCCCCTTAAAACCCAGTGTATAGCGAAACGACGCACTGAGAAGAATTTCTATTCATATCAGCAGTCTGACACCGGTGGGGGAAAAATAAAACTGGAACTATTTCCTCCTCGGTTGCGTCAAATACTTCCGTTAATCAAGACTTTGTCGACGTGACGTCAAACTTGTCCTTTCTTCAGATAAGCTATCAACCTAAACGAGAGATAGTGAATAGGTGATTTCTAAATAACAGGCATCTAAAATTTTGTAAGTGTCTTGTTGCGATAAAATATACTTCGGAAGTTAACTAATTCTTCCATCACAGCTTGGTGAATTGCAGATGTGTCAATGAAAACATTTGTGGTTTGTATTTAGTATGTACTGATACTGAACACCGGCTTTGGCTCACCAGGGCGATAAGGAATAACTGTTACATTAACGGCATTAACATGCTAGACCTTTGAAAAAGATTTAGGAAATACATGGGTCTTTAAAAATGAACATGAAGGTCTACGTATCCATCGGGATCTCTGGATTTAGATTACTCAACATCCCTTTAAGAAGTACGTGTAAAATGAAGAAATTAGCCGTTCTTTGCTACGCAACGTGATAGAGGTTCAACGTGTTCTATCAGTTTTTCAGAATGCTTCGTACAACCTACGATAGTTCACCTGGAAAGTAAGTTATTTTGTTGATTCCTGACTACGCGGAGGTAGAGCGTTAGCTTTACACGTCCACTGTTCTCAAAGGTTGTTTTTTGGATTCGACAACACGGCATTTGCATATTTTAGTGAAGTGTCGAATAGAAAATTGAAATGTGCACAAACAGTGAATGCGTGAAATACATATATCAAATTTGCTGTCAAGCTTGAGTGCTATACTAGGACGAGACAATGAATGGTTCAAGTGGCTCAGAGCACTATGGGACTTAACATCTATGGTCATCAGTCCCCTAGAACTTAGAACTACTTAAACCTAACTAACCTAAGGACATCCATGCCCGAAGCAGGACTCGACCCTGCGACCGCCTAGAACCGCACGGCCACACCGGCCGGTAGACAGTTTATGAATCCATGCTTTGTAGAGGAGTGCGGATATTCAATTTCGTTCGTTAGAATTTGCACGGGAACAGCAAAGCAGACGACTGTCAAAATACAACTGTGATCGGTAGAACGTGTTGACGCCGTGACGAGAGAGGTCAGACACTTCATGACGTCTTTGGCGCTCCCAAGTCAATGACGTGAAATAAACTGTTGTCTCTAGAAACGTAAAGTTACTATTGGATTGGTGCATAGGTTCGTGGCGTTTTTTCCATGCGTGTCATAAACACAACAGAGCCACATAACTGAGACTTTACTCAGCAATAAAATATTCTCCTTCACTATATACTGGCCTAACTTCCCGAGCCGCGACTGAAATCGCGTGGTTTTGAGGTGTAGAACTGAGCAATGTTCTGAGCGCATTTTGATCCGGAAAGGAAGTTCAAAAAAATGTTCAAATGTGTGTGAAATCTTATGGGACTTAACTGCTAAGGTCATCAGTCCCAAAGCATACACACTACTTAACCTAAATTATCCTAAGGACACACACACACACACACACACACACACACACACACACACACACACACACACACACACACACACACACACACACACACACCCATGCCCGAGGGAGGGACTCGAACCTCCACCGGGACCAGCCGCACAGTCCCTGACTGCAGCGCCTAAGGCCGCTCGGCTAATCCCGCTCGGCTGAAAGGAAGTTCCTTGAGAGCTGTTCGTTAGAGAGTGGGAAAGGTGAAAATTGTGAGGGCGCAAGACCAGGTGATAAGGTGGGTGCAGAATAGGGTTGTCACTCTTTTACATGAGAAATGAGGGACATTTACCCGAAAACAAGTGTGTTTTCACAAAATAAGGGGCAGTTTATAAATACTTGACACTCAAACTTTACGTACCAATTGCAGTTACATTATAATTAGTTGCACTAACAGAATGAGATAGTTATCGAAATTCGTAAAAGAAAATAACTTACACCCTATTAAAAATACATACAGTAGAATGCATTAGGTATGACAAGACATGCAAAAAATGATTTATAGAGCTGCCTTATTTTCTCAATCTGTACTACAGATTTGCCAAGGGCCTTGCCGCTATGGTAACACTGGTTCCTGTCAGATCACCGAATTTAAGCGCTGTCAGGCAAGGCTGGGGTGATGGGTCACCATCCAGGTCTGCAGAGTTGTTGCTGGCAAATGGAGTGCATTCAACCTTGTGAGGACAACTGAGAAGTAGCGTCACGGGTCACGAAAACTGACAATGGATGGTAGAGCGGTGTGCTGACCACGTGCCCCTCCGTATCCGCATCCAGTGACGCCTTAGGGCTCAGGACGACACCGCGGCCGGTCTGTACCGTTGGGCCTTCCAGGCCTGTTCGGACGGTGCTTTTTTTCTCATTTGCCCTAGCTGACTTCAAAACTGCATTCCCTAACCTAACTTTATTCCCAGGAGTTGCATTGACTGAATTTTCATCAGAATCTGACATCTAACACTGACGTCTTTGATGAGCTTTGATCCACAACGGGTCTCAAATCAAATACGGAATTTAAAACATTTAGAGACAAAGAAAGACAGACGCTCGTTTTTTTACGGGACAAAAGTTCATAACAAGGGACACAACATTTTCACCTCACATACGAGACGTCCCTTACAATACGCAACAGGTGGCAACCCTGCTGTGGAATGACTTCCCGACCCAACTCGTGTGCAGTGTGCCTTGTCAGACTGGCAAAATGCGGGCGGGCGTTATCGTGGAATTGCATCACTTCATGCGGCGAGCATTCATGCAGCTAATCGTTTCACGAAGTAATACTCTGTGTTAAGACAACCAAAATTTTATTTACTTCTGAGGACATTAGCTAGAGCGTGTATGCACATAATCATGCATACTTTTATTCTTTATTTTAACATACTTTCTTAAATAAAAAATTTAATTATTTTAAAAGTAGTTTCTTTACATGTTAAGTCTCGTCTAATATACTTTTTAACCTGAGCGTACACACGGACAAAAAAAGAAGAAAAAAAAGCTACGTACCACGAAGGAGATCTGGAAATCAGTCGCAAATTGATATTCGTACAGGTATCGACAGAAAATGAAAAAATTATAAACATGGTGGTGGATGGATGAAACACCCGAAAAATTCGTCATTTTTTCTGTTTTCTGTCGTTCCTTAGTTGCTTCAGAATTCATGGAGGTACGTTCCGTCTATGAAACTAGTTGAAGGCAGTTTGTTTATTGCCATACACGTTTCGCTTCCTTGATTCGTGATAATGCTTCACAAATAAAAGAAGCGAAACGCGTATGGGAATAAACTGCCTTTAACTAGTTGCACAGACGGAACACATCTCCACGAACCCGAAAAATTGTTTAAGAGAGTGTCAAAGAATTAGAAGATGCATAGAATCTGGTTGTAGCTCGCTCCTAGAGATCCAAATGATGAAATAGACGACTTCCTTATGCGATACATCAACGATTTGGTTCATATAAACAAAATTTAAAAAATCGCCTTTTAGAGAGCGTGTGGCGAGTGCAGCTATAGAAGTAAGTTGTAGTTTATAACATGCATCTGATGAATCAAAATGTTTCATATACAGTGGTATATTCTGAAAATATTGTGGTGGGAAACTGTCATCTCTGTCTACTGCTGTTAACGACTCGATCGCAGTTAATAGTTGCGGCAAGCCAAAGTATAAAGACGATTGCTGCTAGTCTCATTCGCAGTAATTTACGTTGTGCCCTTGAATTCCCGTCTGACCACACTCTCGGAAATCGCTGCGTATTCTGAAAAAAATGGTGAATTATTCGTGACAAGAAGTATAAATGTCACTGTCAGTTGTTTCACGCGCAGTAATTTCATCTTACAATTCTTGAACATATGGAAGTCACGAAATCTGAGATACTCATTACTGAGAAAGCGCGCTCTTACGTGTAAATTATCACGAATATTTCAGAAAAATACTTAACTTTGACGATTAACGAAGTCTCAGAATGCGTTGCAAACACGAAGAGGGAGAAAAAAATATTTTCTCAACCAACAGTATACGAACCTACGTCCTTAGTCAAGCAATTTGTCGTCCTACCAACTTCACTTCTACAGCTTGCGTGCTACCGTCGCTTTATTTTATGTAATTCCCAGCGAGAGAGACGCAGGTTGACTTCGTTACCGAATGATGCATGAAATTTGGAAGGTTTCCTCTATCAGGCTTCACAAAATTCATTGGCATTGTTACTTAAAAGTTGTCAACGCGTGTAACGAAAACGTTTTTTATGTTGTAATCATTCACAGTAACAACGTAACCTAACCATATCTCTAATAAAGGAAAATAGTCTATTATGAGCTCACTTTCGAACCAGATGCGTCCTGTGGTGATTCTTTAGTAGGACAATCACTAAATCCAAAGCTAAAACCGCTCAATATGTTTAAAATATAATATTATAGGTGCAAAAAAAAAAAACCACAGCTAACTGAACGACAGGGCCATACCGAAATCCAAAACCTCCCGGTACAGTTGTCGAAAAATCTGGGGGAGGACCGTTCGGTAACAGATCTCAGAAGCTTACTGAATAGTAAATTCGGATAAAGAACTGAAAATGACGTCACCACCGAGACTAACCTACAGCACCGATCGGTATGATCGATATAGAATAGGGCCGCATGGCAGAAAGTCTTTGATCCTTTCAGTCCGTGTACTCAGTGGGACAATAACTATGCCTCGCAGACATGTGCTTGAACAATATACGCAGTCAGCATTTGACAGAGGGCGTGTAGTTTGGCTTACAGAGGCCTGTGAGCAATAATCAGCGAATAGCATTAAGTCTGAACAGGAGCAATGCCACTATTTGACAATGTTGGCAGAAATGGGTAAACGATGGCCGAATACAGCGTCCAGAACGAAGCGTTCGACGTACAGAGACGACAGAACGTGAGGACCGAGCGATCGTCAGAGAGGCACTCGGAGCTCTGGATTCTTCATTAGCATCGATCCGATGTGCAACCGGTGCTTCGGTAGCCGCAAGGACCATTAATTAGCAGGCGGCTCGCGAAAGCGGGCTGAGCTCATAGGGCCCCTTTGCCGACTACAATCGGTCTCTGTACACCAAGAAGCCGGTTTGCAGTAGTGTCGGGCACATTCAGCCTGGAATCTCATTGACAGGAGAATAATTGTCTTCACGCCACGAATAGAGCCACGATGACCAGCAAAGACGTGCCTGGAGATGCCCCAAATAGCGGTGGGACACCAACCTGGTGCCACCGTACGGCCCGACAACCAGGAATGATGGTCTGGGATGCCATTTCATTTGCCAGCAGGACGCCTTTGGTTGTCATCCGCGGCACCCCGACGATATTCCACGCTCTGTTTCGTTGCTCTTCGTGGAAGATAATGCCCGCCCGCACATGGCGAAAGTTTCTCCTCCTTGCTTTCGTGCTTGCCACCCTATCTTGGCCAGCTAGGTCAATGGATCTCACCTCAGTTCAGAACGTTTGCGTTTGGAGCATTACAGGCAGGACATGGCAACCGCTTCGGGAGTTTGACGCTCTAACGCACCATTTGGACAGAATCCTTGATGCGCCGTTCTTTTTTTTTGAGAGTATTTATTGGGGCGGTGTTGGTGTCGATGGTGTCAGCTTTCGGCGCAGGTCTTGATTGGAGAGTCGGGTCTTACTGGACTCCCAAACATTGATATTATCACACACTGTCAAAGATCTGCTATTTCGGTAGTGCTCCACCACAACAACATTATTTGGTAAGAGAAACTTCTTCCCTCTGCATACAATCATATTCACTGAGGGCGCTGGTAACTCAACGCTGCAGTTAGTCTGGAAGAGTGTTCGGAATAATGTAAGGCAAACTGGTGAGGCATAGGGACCTACACTATGTGATCAAAAGTATCCGGACACCTGACTGAAAATGACTTACAAGCTGGAATTCAGTATGGTGTAGGTCCACCCTTAGCCTTGATGACAGCTTCCACTCTCGCAGGCATATGTTCAATCAGGTGCTGGAAGGTTTCTTGGAGAATGGCAGTCCATTCTTCACGGGGTGCTTCACTGAGGAGAGGTATTGATGTCGTTCGGTGAAGCCTGGCACGAAGTCGCCGTTCCAGAATATCCCAGAGGTGTTCTACAGGATTCAGGTCAGGACTCTGCGCAGGCCAGTCCATTACAGGGACATTATTGTCGTGTAACCACTCCGACACAAGCTGTGCATTATGAACAGGTGCTCGATCGTGTTGAAAGATGCAATCGCCCTCACCGAATTGCTCTTCAACAGTGGGAAGCAAGAAGGTGCTTAAAACATCAATCTAGGCCTGTGCTTTGATAGTGCCACGCTTAACAATAAGGGCTGCAAGCCCTCTCAATGAAAAACTCGACCACGTCATAACACCACCGCCTCCGAATTTTACAGTTGGCACTACAAACGCTGGATACGACGTTCACCAGGCATTCGCCATACCCACACCCTGTCATCGGATCGCCACATTGCTGCCGTGATTCGTCACTCGACACACCGTTTTTCCACTGTTCAATCGTCCAATGCTTACGCTCCTAACACCAAGCAAGACGTCGTTTGGCGTTTACCGGCCTGATGTGTAGCTTATGAGCAGTCGCTCGACCATGAAATCCAGGCTTTCTCACCTCCTGCCTAACTGTCACAGTACTTGCAGTGGATCCTTATGCAGTTTGGAATTCTTGTGTGATGGTCTAGATACATGTCTGCCTATTACACATTACGACCCTCTTCAACTGTTGGCGGTCTCTGTCAGTCAACAGACGAGGTCGGTCTATACGCTTTTGTGCTGTACGCGTCCCTTCACGTTTCCAGTTCACTATCACTTCGGAATCGGGGATGTTTAAGAGTGTGGAAATCTTGCGTACGGATATACGACACAAGTGACACCCAATCACCTGACCTAGTTCGAAGTCCGTAAGTTCCGCGGAGCGCCCCATTCTGCTCTCTCACGATGACTAATGACTACTGATGTCGCTGGTGTGGAGTACCTGGCAATAGGTGGCAGCACAATACACCTTATATGAAAAAAGTATGTTTTTGGGGGTGTCCGGATACTTTTGATCACATAGTATTAGTGACCTACAATTCCAGAGCTCGTGTTCATCTTAATCTGCTGCTTGCCGGATTTTCATTGGACCACAAACGCTGTGGGTGCTGATGCTGTGTAGAAGCGAGTGGCGCCAAGTCTGACCTTTTGTAATGAATCTCTGACTTGGCAACCTTGTAACGTGCTACTTCAATAATAACACGTATTCAAATAAACTACTTTTTCCTTTTTACGTGTATGACCCCAGATGTCGTATAAGTACTTCTGATACATGAGCATGCAGATGAAGATTTGGAGATTACTAACAGGTGCTCGTAATCGAGGCTTCTAACGCTCTCCTCCAGGGCGCCGCTTGAATAGAGGATAGCCAGTTCGAAACCTCGTGATGAAGAAATTTTCAGCGGCAAGGAGAGAAGCGACGCTGGAGTAACGTTCCTGAATGTAGTGTCATGCGATGTACAAAATTTCGTTGGGGTGTCTGTTGAAGCTTTGTGAAGAATGGGAGGGATGGCGGTAGGAAGGACGTTTGGTCACTGTCTACACACGATAAAATACTCACAAGAAATACTAAACGAACATACACAATTTAGACGAAAGTACTACCTCGCGAAGTTTATTGAACTTTTAGAACACGAAAATGGGTAAATTGGAAATAACTTATGCAATCACCAAAGACAGTCGTAACAAATTTTAGTTAATAAAATAATATCGCTGATGATCTGCACAATCTTTGTGTAGGTAAGCGTCGTAAGAGTGGAACTGTAAAAGTAATTTCACACGATAATTAGCATTTTATTTTCGATCTAGACGTGAGTACATTAGTGTAATCACTTTCATATAAATGACATTTACATTTATACATATTCTCACCAAAACTGTAATCGCAGGTACTTGACAATGGCGATAAAGGCCGAAACAGCCTGTCGTGAATGAAGGTTAATTACTACGTGCAGCTATTCGGTGCACCTATTCTAGTAACTCACATAATGCGTGGCACAGCATATTGTGGGGTCAAAGGAACCTCCCTTGATACTGCGTATTAATCTTGCCAAATGCCGAGAAGTCTCTGTGTATGATTTGGTATATCTTCGACGTAGAGTATCTTTGGAACTCCGTGATTTTGCTGAAGTTAGCAGTTGCAGACGTGCGTATCTCAGTTAGTTGCGAAATCTGACACGGGTGAAGGCGTAGGCGGGAATACTGGGAGGCAAACCACGGCGAAAGACGTGGAAGACGGTGGAGTTACCACCCTATCGGAGTATTTGTCGAGCGGCAGCTGCATGATTATTGAACGAAGTGCTGTGGCATGCAAGGTTGGTGCAGCATTCCACATAGGGCGGAACGACTGCGGCTGCTAAATTCCGCTACCTGCCAGCCTCACCGTCCAAATCGGGACGGAAATAGGATGGTGGCCGCAGTGCTACGGGCCACGAGAATCAGTTGGGCAGTTCACATGGGCGGTGCCGCAGGTCTGCTAAGAGGGGCCACCTGATATTAGTGTTAGGAGCGGAGTGGCCAGAGGACCGTTGACGTGTGTGTGTGTGTGTGTGTGTGTGTGTGTGTGTGTGTGTGTGTGTGTGTGTGTGTGTGTGTGTGTGTGTGAGAGAGAGAGAGAGAGAGAGAGAGAGAGAGAGAGAGAGAGCGCGAGTAGTTGCGTACAGTGTGACGGCGTTATCTGTCTAGGTAGAAATGTAGCAATTGTAACTGCCGACACGAGCGGGAATTGCCCGCAGACAGACTGCGAGGAAAGTAAGAGGCGAAAGGCAGCAAGTGTCGAGTGAAAGCTCAAGTGGAAATGGCGAAATTATTCACGTTTCCGATGCACCTTAGCGCTTCGACGTAACCACAAAGAAAGGCAGGTCATTTCTTCGGGTAGGCGATTCACTACCAAAAGATACTGATAAGATCTGTACTAAATCCCTGGTCTTTTCTTCTCATCACTTGCGAAATTCTGCTTCTTGTTTGAATACTGTGCAGGAGCAACACACAAAAGTAGTTACAAGAAACTGGAGAGCACCCGTATCTGTCGAACAAAATGACTCAACAAGGAGCGTGATGTATGCTTTTTAGCATGTGGCGCAACAATTGTATTTTGCTGCTGCAGGTAACACTTATTCAGTCAACACTGTGCGATGAAAGGAATGGTCCCAAACATTACGCTGCATATTCCATCAGGCACGAGCCATGTTTTCGCCATCCATGTTAAAAGAAAGGAATCTCAACGTCTGCTCTTAAGAGGTTTCTGTGTTTGAACCCACTTTCGATAGAACTGCTAATATTCCAACTCTCTGAACACAGAATGATTAGGTTAATCATATATCAGGAATTTGTCTCCCATACCTGGAGTATTCTGTATGCTCTTCAGCTTCTTTAATAAGTCTTTTTATTTCGCCTCTCTCTCTCTGTATCTGTATCTCTCTCTCTCTCTCTCGTCCAAACTCTCCCTCCTTCACTCCCATCTCCCTAAATTCGTACGCGTTACTTGTGATCCCACGTCTATCACCATCTGTTTGTAAACTTTCCATTTTGTGTAACACGTATGCTCGATAGTCTGTTTTACCTATTAAATTGTTGGCTCAACCGTTCACGCCGGCGGATACGGTGGAGTGTGGCATGGTTGCATGATTAGAGCGTTCAGCAGTGACCCAAGTGCGCTTTGCTCAGTCCCATTCGCACAATACCACACATTCACACAGAACATAATGCTGCACCACAATAATTATACAAAATACATTGTTAAAAGAGATGCAAAATAATGTTGCTGTACCTAGCATGCTTGAATACTCTAGCAGCAGAGTGGCTGGTTGATTAATGAGAATAGGACAGGAGTAAAAATAGGATATACCGAGATAGGCACACTAAATACTGAGAGTGAAATATGATACCTAGCAGCTGATGTAGATCAGGCGTATCACAAGAAAAGTGCTGAAACACATAGTCTTGTTATTCATTTTCTGGCCTTTATCCGGTGTCTTCACGGCCTGACCTTGTTCTTATGGATTTGATAATGCTAGCCGCAGACGGTAGCCAATGGCCTTGCTGCAGTGGTTAACATCGGTTCCTGTCAGATAACCGAAGTTAAGCGCTGTCGGACTGGGCTAGCACTTGGAGGGGTGACCATCCGGTCTGCCGAGCGCTGTTGGCAAGCGGTGTGCACTCATCCCCTGTGAGGCAAAATGAGGAGCTACTTGATTGAGAAGTAGCAGCCCTGGTCTCGGAAACTGACATACGGTCGGGATAGCGGTGTGCTTACCACATGTCCCTCCATAACCGCATCCAGTGCCGCCTGTGGCCTGAGGATGACACGGCGGCCGGTCGGTACCGTTGGGCCTTATGGCCTGTACGGGAGGAGTGGTAGACGGTGGCCGGACGCCATTCCTACCGCCATCCTCCCCACTCCCTCTCCCCCCTCCCCCTTCCCTTTCGGAACGGAATTTAGTGTACCAGATCTTACAGCCACTAGATTTATCCCACGTAAAAGAGTGCGAACGATTTCGACACGTTTGTGAATCGTGTAGCTGAGGCAGGAAGTCTTCTAGCGGATATGATAAACCGCCCAAAAACCACGTCCAGGCTGCCCGGCACTTTGGTGCTCATCGTTATTCCGCCGGACAGATTTTGTTCAGGGCCGGCGCCTCCCCAAATCCCGGAGGTTGTGTGTGGACACACGCGTCTATCCGTATGGGTCTGAAACATACACCATATCCATCCCGTAACAACAGTGTCACCAGGGCTCTACCTTCTGCCATGACAATGCTGCGTACTAGAGGGTGGATTAGCCAGCAAACCAGATGTTATTTTATGTCCTATCCAGAGATACGCCTTAATGGTGGGAAACAGAAACGCCACAGGCGAATCAGATGGCTTTGCAGATCGCAGTTCATTCTACATTGACGTTACAAAATTTGAACCTCATTTTGTCCTGCGTAGTGCAGCAGCTCGACTCGGCATGGACTGAACAAGTCGTTGGAAGGCCTCTGCAGAAATCTAGAGCAGTATTTGTGGCCCGGTGACATGTCGGGAACATGAAGTCCGTGAATGGCTGTAAATGGTCTTCGTGTAGCCAAATACAACCATTTCCAGTCAATGATCGGTTCAGTTGGACAAGGTGACCCAGTCCTTTCCATGTAAACAAAGTCCACACTATAATAAAGCCACCACCAGCTTGCACTGTGCTTGGTTGACAGCTTGAGTCTATGGCTTCGTGAGGTCTGCGCCAATCTCTAACCATACCATCAGCTCTTACCAACTGCAATTGGGACTCATCTGACCAGACCACAGTCGTCTGGGGTCCAAACGATATGGTCAGGATCTCAGGAGAGAAGCTGCAGGCGATGTCGTCCTGGTAGCAAACGCACTCGCGTCGGCCCTCTGCTGCCATAACCCATTAGCGCGAAATTTCGCCGCACTGTTGTAACGGATACGTTCGTCATACGTCCCACATTGATTTCTGCGGTTATTTCACGTAATAATAATACTTGCCTGTTAGCATGACAACACTACGCAAACGCTGCTGCTCTCTGTCGTTAAGTGAAGGTAGCCGACCACCGCGTTCAGGTAATGCCTGAACTCTGGTATTTTCGGCACGCTCTTGAGTGGAATGTCCCACGCATCCGGCTCGATCATTCCACGTTCGAATAAATTCCCGTCGTGCGGCCCTAATCACGCCGAATACCTTTTCACACAAACCACCTAAGTATAAATGACCGCTCCGCCAATTCACTGCCCTTTTCTACGCCAAACTACAGCCACCTTTACATGTGCATATCGGTATCCCATGACTTTTTTTCTCTTCAATGTAGTCACTACTGCTCGCTCTAGAGGGCTGTGCGCATTACCTGGATGTCTTCACGCTACAAGCCAATCGATTCCTTTGGTGTCAGTTATCCTCCGATTTTTCTTCGCTCATTTTTTTTCTATAGCCTCTTGGTTTAGTTTCTTATCTGGTCTCACAACTTTCAGCATCCTTTGCTTGCACCACATTTCAGAAATTCCAGCTTATTATTTTCACGCCTTACCGCGGCCATGTTTTACTTCCACACAGGTCTGCAGCAGAGATGCAAGTGCAGTAATGTCTCCTTCAGTTCCATGCCAATTTTTCATACCAGTAGCGTTCCTGTGTGGAAGAGGGTGTGAGGGGTCCACTTGTACGTGGAGCCCGATTTTGTAATATAATTCATGAAAAATGACCTATAATGGGTGTAATATGTAGAAGAGATTGCATCTTTGACACCACTGAACCAAAGATGTTGCCTGAGTGGCAGAATCGGTTTAAGTAGGGGCGCGCGGAGCGCAGCAGCAGTTGTCGTTCCACTCTGTTATACGTAGGATGTAAGATTTAAAGCTAGTGGCTAGCTGTGAGAATTCCGTTGTTGGACTATGAACGTAGCGTAATACAGTTTTTATAAAATAAAGTGATGAGTGATATTGTTTGTGCTCACACAGAGCCAATAAATTAAAGGTCGTAGTTATTTCTATAGAAGTCTAAAGTATGTGTTATTAATTTTTGAGGCTATAAGATTATCAAGAATTGAAGTGATACTGATCATTAACAAATACTGACCATTGTCCATGGCAATTATAGCAGAGTAATGAAAATTTATACTGTAACTCAAAGGGAAGGCAACTGGGACAAATTTGGAAGCTAATCAAATTTTTTATATTAAGTTTTAAGTATGCAACAACTGATCCTTGAATGTAGGAACCAAGTTTTATTTTCCATCAGATTTAATGTATAGGTTGATTAGGTATATCCGATTTGTAATATTTTGTGTGTTTTGTGATCCTGATACAAAGAAATTAAATTTCGCAATCTATTTTGTCAGACCTTTTCTCATGTAACAAGCCAATGTTTTTAATTACGATAGTAAATGAGAATTGTAGAACAGTTGAGAAGTTCTCTGATTTCGAAGTTAATGTAAAATGTTTCATACTAGATTTTGTGAAGATGAAACTTTATTTTGAATACAATTTTCAGACTGAGGTATTCGGTCTCAGCATATCCCGCTATCAGTACCTCATCCTCTTCCATGTCGTATTTATTTAAATCCAACGAACATTTTTCTAAAGGAAATCATTTTTCAATCATAATCAGAAAACTATTAATGCGCCAGAATCAGAAAAGTATTAATGTTTGTAGCAGTTTCAATGCGGGCAGCACTGATCAGCGCAGAGTCAATATCCAGTATTTTCACTGAACATTTGCAAGGTTATTCATTTATCAGCCAACCTACTGACATTATTTGTATGAAGATATCTTACGGCCGGCATTGCACTTCGCTGTGACAAGATTGCATATTTCCTATGTCTACTGTGGAGAGAACAGAATACCAAGATTGCATCCATTGCGACTGTACATTTAAGGTAAATGTTTTTCATTGTGTATTTGCACAAGGAATTTTGTCAGTTTATTGTGCAGTGGCATAGAACCCGGCGCCCACGAGACTGGGTCTGTTTCAGAGGGACTGATTTCATTATGGGCATTGCGTATTGGCTTCCCAGATTAAATTGTTTAATTTTTTTGGATTAAAGTATAATTGATTAAGCACACAATTCACACAACAACACACCACGCAGTTAATTTGCATAACACAAATATTACGCATTTCATATTCATTGGCAAACAAACATATAAATTATATAAAAAACGTTGCAATGACTTGGAACCACTGCGCCAGTCTGCATCTGATAAGTTCCGCTTCAGTCAGTCTGGACAATTACGCTTTCGATACGTCATACTTAACGCATGTTAGACGTGCTAAGTAGCAAACTAGGTACGTAATCTCCATGTATGACTTAATATGCACACAGTGCTGTCGTATCGCAACACCTTGCGTGACAATCTTGGTCGGGTGGTAAGATTCTGGGCGCGTAGTACGTTCTTGGACACATTGCCACGTAAGCTCTGTCCGTTGCTGTACTATGTGACAGGTCTTACATTTTCACAAAAATGCAAGTATGACCTGTTACTTTGGTGGCCACTGAACACTGAACATCATCACCGAGTATCTGAAAGACTGCGCACCATTGTCAAGCCAGAAGATAGACTCCTGGTATCACTGTTGTTAGGGGACATCAATTAATTACGTGAGATCAGAATGGGGTGGAAGGGATCTGGTAAGATCTCATCAAATCTCATTTAAAGAGATGGCATTAAAAGCTCACATCAACTTTTCAATTAAGACAATATAGGTTATTACTACGGATAGCAGTTGGCTTTATGTAATTAATCCCGAGCATATACAATATTAAAGTACCCACCAGTTTTTTTTTAACCTCTCTGAACTGTATGCTGCTTTACAAATGTGCATGCCCGGACTAAACTTCTGAGGTCATCTGTCCCCTAGAACTTAGAACTACTTAAACCTAACTAACCTAAGGACATCACACACATCCATGCCCGAGGCGGGATTCGAACCTGCGACTGTAGCGGTCGCGTGGTTCCAGACTGTAGCGCCTAGAACCACTCGGCCACCCCGGCCGGCTTTTTGCAAACATATAACGCCGATGTTATTGCGTTCGACATGAAATTGTTGCAACACTATTACAGTGCGTATCTTAAGCAACATGCTGACAAGTCAAGCTGAAGTTAAACACATAAATCAAGAGACTGAAAAGCTGCGTAATATTACGTTTCAATTGAAGGAAAAGTGTTGTCTTTTATCTGCAAAGTAAATGAAGGCACAGTGATGATCAATGTGAATAATATACCAATAAAATTTCAGTTTTGTGTGGATCCGTCAAAACGGTTAATACTACTGATATTTTCGATGAGGGTTTTTTTGACAGTGTGTCTCCGTCTGTCGTCAAACCGAAATATCACTCACGGTTGGCATGTTTAAAATAGTGTTTTAAATCACGTGCTAAAAACACTGTTCAGCACACTTTATAACTAAAACATTGCTTTATTAAAGCATTTTAGTTAACAAATACAAAATTCATTTTTACCCGACCACGGGGCTCCCACCTCGTCTCACCAATGTGGGAGGGGGTAAAAAAAAAAAAAAAAAAAAAAAAAAACACCTTATGGAAACGCTGTGCCCTTTATTTCGGCCGTTGGTCTGAGAGCCATGGTGCTTGTAGTCGAAGACCTCTCACAGGATGAGTATTGTCTGTATTTTCGTGACGTATTAAACTATTCATAATTGCACAGATAACTCATACAGGCTGTTAAAAATTTGCGTGTAAAAACCGTGTTGAGCGTTGTAATGTGCTGAAAATACGTGTTGTAAAACTTGTGTGTCTCTTAAAACCTGATTTTAATACACAACGTTTTTCTCGGAAATACTCCAGATGGGCTTGGCGCTTCTGTCCTGTAGCTAAACTGTGAGTTACGTTTCAGAGCTGGCAGTTCACTGAAAATTTCTCGATGTTGCTGAGCAACAGTCATACAATATTTTTTAAAGGAACACACCGCCGTTTGACTGTTTTATTGTTTATTTAATTACGACCCAGGTTTCGGCCTTTTATGTCATTTTCAAGTATTTGATTTTATGTCTTTAACATATATTGCAGGACACTTACATGTCGTCAAACTCAAAATCGGCAATTCAGTGCCATCGAGATCTATAGCTACATCATACTCTGCAAACCATCCAACTGTGTGTGGCGGAAGGTACATGTGGTACCACTAACTGGCCCCCCCCCCCCCCCCTTGCCTGCTCCATTCGCGAATGGCGCGTTTGAAGGGAGATGAGCTGCTTCCCGTGTAGGAAGTAAGTGCTCACGATGAACAGGCCACTATTAGTGCGATAAGGTTCGGAGATACTTCTGTCCAAAAAGAAGGCATAACAGTATCTATCGACTTGTTTGTTAATGAATCTCATATCGGATCCTTATCTGTAATATGTTTCCGGTGGGGATGCTCTTAACAATGGGGCTCTTATCGAAGGATGGAGAGGTGATTGTCGGAAGATATACACGACGGCCACTTGCAGAAATGTTCTGTCGCTGTAATTCAGAGTGGCATGAGGTTGCCAAAACGAATGCACGTCGCTGATTTGTTAGGCGAAAGTCCTTAATTTACAAAAGACCAGTAAGTCCATAGCACCCCCCCCCCCCTCCCCCCGCCACGCGGAGTACCCGCGCGGTTTGAGGCGCCATGTCACGGATTGCACGACACCTTCCGCCGGAGGTTCGAGTCCTCCCTGGGGCATGGATGTGTGTTGTTCTTAGCATAAGTTGTTTAAGTAGTGTGTATGTCTAGGGACCGATGACCTCAGCAGTTTGGTCGCTTAGGAATTCGGACACATATCCTACCCTCTCCCACCCCCACTCCCTTCTGATTCTTATAAATTCGAGCTCCCCTGTACAAAACAGCTTCGGACGTCTTATGTTCTAACCAAAAGCTAGTTTTTCAGAATGGTTCAAATGGCTATAAGCACTATGGGTCATCAGTCCCCTAGACTTAGAACTACTTAAACCTAACTAACCTAAGGACATCACACACAGCCATGCCCGAGGCAGGATTCGAACCTGCGACCGTAGCAGCAGCGCGGTTCCGGACGGAAGCGCCTAGAACCGCTCGGCCACAGCGGCCGGCGCTAGTTTTTCGCGCACATTAACGTTTACAATGTCATATCTTCTGAAATGGGCGTCGGAATTTGATATGATTTTGTAAGTCCATTCAGTGTTATATGTGGGTATTGTTTCCAAAATCTGTTGCGAATACATAAAAGGTGTACAACTTTGCTTCCGCGGTTTGCCGATAGGTGGCGACAACGGTAAGTAACGGATGAAAGAAACAGATCACAGACGTGCGGTAGTTAGCTTGAACCTCGGTCAACATAACCTCATTCAAACATTAGTTGATTTGTGTCTGCATCATAAAGTTGTTCTTCATTGAAAGTGTCAGTTTATGAGCGTAATTCTCGTCATTTGCGGGAGGTGTAACTGTTTTGTTTGAATATGAAGAAAACAGCGGCTGAGTCTCATCGAATGCTCTCAAGTACGTATGGTAAGAATGCTATTAGTGAAAGACTGTCGTGAGTGGTTTCAACGCTTCAAGAACGGTGATTTTAACGTCGTAGACCGGCATAGTGGTGGAAGAGAGAATGTTTTCGAATATGCAGAACTGGAGAAAAAGAAATGGCTCTAAGCACTATGGGACTTAATATCTGAGGCCACCAGTCCCTTAGACTTTGAACTACTTAAATCTAACTAACCTAAGGACATCACACACATCCATGCCCGAGGCAGGATTCGAACCTGCAACCGTAGCAGCAGCGCCGTTCCGGACTGAAGCGCCTAGAACCGCTCGTCCACAGGGACCTGCCAGAATTGGAGACATTGCTGAGTGAAGACTCGCGTCAAACTCAAGAAGAACTGACCCGATTAGTGGGAGTGACACAGCAAGCCATTTCAAAACGTCTCAAGGCTACGGGCATGATTCAGAAAGAAGGAACTTGGGTCCCATGTGAGCTGAAACCAAGAGACGTTGAACGGCGTTTGTGTGTTTGTGAGCAGTTGCTTCAGAGGAAAAACAGAACGGATTCCTGCATCGCATTGTGACCAGGGACGAAAAATGGGTTCATTAAGATATACCTTAACGCAAAAAAATCATGGGGATATCCCGGCCATGCTTCCACGTCGACGGCCAAACCGAATATTCACGGCTCCTAGGTCATGCTTTACATTTGGTGTGACCAGCTCGGCGTCGTGTACTATGAGGTGTTAAAACCAAGAGAAACAATCACAGGTGCTCGTTGTCGAACGCAGTTAATGCGCTTGAGCAGAGCATTAGAAACGGCCGTAATACAGCGAGAGGCACGATAAAGTGATTTTGCAGCACGACAACGCTCGACCCGACGTTGCAAAAGAGGTCGAAACGTACTTGGAAACGTTAAAATGGGAAGTCCTACCCCACGCGCCGTATTCTCCAGACATTGCTCCCTCTATGACCTGTTTAGATTAATGGCGCACGGCCTGGCTGACCCACACGTCCGATCTCATGAAGAAGTCACAAATTGGATCGATTCGTGGATCGCTTCAAAAGATGAACAATTTCTTCGACGCGGGATTCGTAAACTGGCCGGTATATTAATAACGGAGTAAGCGATAAACGTTTTTCTTTTCGTCATTTTGTGGGCGTGGGTGTGTCAGATAAAAAAAGTTTCGTTAAAATTTGAAATTATGTGTAAAGTTTGTTGGAAGGCACTACAATCCGATTAAAATTACTTGATAGTTGACACTTCCTATGTTGGAGATGGTTTCCTCCAATCAGAGCGCTAAATATCACGTCCAAACCGTTTGCCGTTGCTAACATGCCACAACAGTTGGCCAGTTCACTTCCTTCACCGGCATTCTTTCTTGATGTTTGTGAATCCCGAATCATAGGTCTGGCACTTTTATTTCGTATTTCATCAGGCATGATGACCACACACACACACACACACACACACACACACACACACACACACACACACACACGTTTCATACACCGCCATGACCAAACAGCACTGGATGCTTCCCCACGAGATCGCGATTTAGCGTCACATCTACATGTATCATAACCGCAGAGATCGGCTTACATTAGATAAGCTGCAAGCGACATCTCGTAAAATAGAGCTTTTCTAATTTCTAATCCAGTGAATTGAGTTTTATTGTTATTTTTATTCAACAAATTTTTAAAATGTAATTTTTTTTATTTCTAATACTTTGCCGCCTCATTTTCGTCATCTTGTTGGCTTAATTTCCTCTTACTTTTCTTCCTACCATTTTTTTGTTTGTTTGGAATCTGCCGGTGGTGCCTATAGTCAGTAGCCATGTGTCAGCGAGGACTGGCTCTGGCTCAGAGCACTATGGGACTTAACATCTATGGTCATCAGTCCCCTAGAACTTAGAACTACTTAAACCTAACTAACCCAAGGACAGCACACAACACCCAGCCATCACGAGGCAGAGAAAATCCCTGACCCCGCCGGGAATCGAACCCGGGCGTGGGAAGCGAGAACGCTACCGCACGACCACGAGATGCGGGCTCAGCGAGGACTGCTCATGGGTTAATAATATGACAGCTCGTGTAGCCATTGTCAGGATAGTTTAGGGTAACCAATGACAGCAAGAAATTACAGTATGATTTTAGGGTTGAAACATTTTTTTTTTTTTATCTCTTCAGTTTGCTGGAAGTGATTAGCTTTAATCGCCGTGAACAAAGCAATTGTTATTTTACTTCTGTCGCAGATTGGTGATACACCCTAGTCGTTTTCTCTGATACATTGAACATCACGAGGTTGCGGTTAGCTTAGCCCATGAGTTCAAAATCAGGGCTACAAAACGCATAGTCTGCCGCAGTTCAGTCGTAGGTCACTTAAAATCACCAGTTGACAAATCATGTCGCATTTCTGTCGTATCTCGCGATGGCCGCTTCCAACGTTGCCAGCATTTGTAAGTGACCCGCCGTGTTTGAGTGTCGACTATAACCGAGAGGTAGCTAGCAGCGGATGTGGCAACACTGCAGCGGCAAGTGACAGGCGTCTACTATCAAGTAATTTTAATCCAGCTGTAAGTGCTCTCATTTTCAGATACTGAAAGAGTATAGTATGGGTAATATGCCCACCGTGAGTAACGCTGTCTGTAATAGTGATCTTCCTGTGATCAACCTGTAACATGAGATTATTACAGAATTATAATTTTTCTAAATTCCGTCAATAATTATATGAAATACTGAAAATCAAAATGTTGTTGCCCGGGAAGCCGTTAGATAGGTAACCTGTTGTTGGATCTGTGCACTGTAACGTATGTCAGCCTTCATAGTCTAATGTGGATGCCATGTCCTCAGTTTTCAAAGTCAGGGTATTCAATAGGAAACAGGACACTTTGCAAATCGCTGTAGTCTTTTCTACGAGCGCTAAAAGCTTACAGTGCGTAAGAAATCTGCGATTGCCTTTCCCATCGTTCCTCAGTCCGAGTTTGTGCTTGGTCTCTAATGACCTTGCTGTCGACGGGATTAAAATTTAGCCTTTCTCTGTTAAACAAGAACCCACGATGTATTGGCGTCTGCATGTGATCAGCCATGTAATACTTTTTGGTTCTGATACCTCACGAGGTACTAGAGGGTATCCAAAAAGAATTTACTAGCCATTTGTAATTCAATAATTTCGAAACGACGTTTCTTACGGTTACTAATCTCTATGCTGAAGTGTAGCGCAAGTGTGAAATTTATCGTGGCTAGGTGGAGCAGGCAATACGCACTTAGGGTGAGAACAGAATTCAGGCAAAGGAGCTTTGTGCGCAGCGTGCAAACCGGTTGTCTGTAGCTGACAGCACCAAACTTCTTTTTCTGAGCGGGCCGGATGAGTGACAAAAATTACGAACGCAGGTCTAATTATCATTCCGTACAATACTTGCAAGTCTGAACTCTGGGGAAATAAGGACGAACAAATAAGTTTAGCTTTCCAATCATGAGTGGCATACAGATCTCAAGAAACAAGGTCAACCAACATATTTATTTACTACAAAGGCTACCAAAGAAGGCGGCGATAGCAAAAAGATAGATCAGACGTTGTGTGCACGAATCAGAATCTCACAAACTAAGCAAGAAGAAACGTTAGTGGAATTTGTGAGTCAGAGATTGGTTTGGTGCTGTTGCATCCATCATACCTCATAAACATTTTGTTCACAGACATAAATTGTCCCAAAAACTCATGCCATATCAGTGGTAAATTTCTTGAGCTTCGGAAATTCAACATAATGTAAGCAACGGTAAAGTTCAATATGTTTTCCTTCTATGTGCTTCTCTTTCAGCAAGTCATTTCCTTGCAAAGCAATGAGCTCCAACTGTAGTTAGACTGGCGCATCATCAAGGTTACATTCGAACGGATTCTGAAACAGAAGAATGTCACTCTCTCTTGTGTCCAGAAGCGAAAATCCGTAAAAAAATGCTTCTTGAAGTCACGAATAATTTTTTTCGGAAAATCAAGGTAATATCTTTCGGGATTGTAGCAGAAAACCCTGAAACAGTGAAAATGAGAAATATTTTCTCCTCCAATTGCGCGTTTAACAGTGACATGTCTATTGGAAATCCTTTGATTCTGTAGAGATGGCAGACGAGGTTATCCTGTGCCTGAAGTTTCAAGTTCAGTACATGCATGTGGGATGTGATGTCGACAGAGAATGAAACATTGACAACCAGATAGGATCTGACAGCTATATGTAAGTAGGCTGTTTATGTTTTCTTATTGGCAACGTTACGTAGCGCTCTGTATGAAAATCACTGGCTGTGATGTGTGCAGTCTGTGGCCAGTTTGCATTGTTGTCTGCCATTGTAGTGTTGGGCAGCTGGATGTGAACAGCGCGTAGCGTTGCGCAGTTGGAGGTGAGCCGCCAGCAGTGGTGGATGTGGGGAGAGAGATGGCGGAGTTACGAAATTTGTAAGACTGGATGTCATGAACTGCTGTATATATTATGACTATTAAGGTAAATACATCATTTGTTCTCTATCAAAATCTTTCATTTGCTAACTATGCCTATCAGTAGTTAGTGCCTTCAGTAGTTTGATCTTTTATTTAGCTGGCAGTAGTGGCGCTCGCTGTATTGCAGTAGTTCGAGTAACGAAGATTTTTGGTGAGGTAAGTGATTTGTGAAACGTATAGATTAATTTAGTCTGGGCCATTCTCTTGTAGGGATTATTGAAAGTCAGATTGCGTTGCGCTAAAAATATTGTGTGTCAGTTTAAGCACAGTCATGTATAATTGTTCAAAGGGGGACGTTTCATATAGATGAGTTGTATCTTTTTCAGAGAAAAGATCTATTTCGTTTCCGGGCTTTTAAAAACGAAACAGGACTTGATTGCTTTTAGATAAGGCAGGTTACAGAATTCAGAAACAATTTCATCGGGAAAAGCGGTTGAGTGCATCTCCCCGTGTGAAGTTCACAATAGAGACTGGTTTTAGTACACAAGAAATATATCTTTCCTAGAGAGTGCTAGGTGATGTACTTGGCAGTGTATGAACCGAGCGCCTGGAATCTGCCAATCTTCTGAGTCCGGATCGGATTTTCCCATTTTGAGAATACTGAAGGGGGATCTGTTTTGACTGTTAAAAACCATTCAACAGCCAAGAGCGCATAAAATATTTCATTATTTAAGACAACCGGTTTCCACAGACTGTGCTGTAATATCCAGGTCTTTTGTTGTAAAAAATGTCCATTTTACGATGACCCTCACGCACAAGATGTCAGGTGGAGATCAGCACACTATAAAAGGCCTGTCATCGCTTTATGTTTTTAAACATTTTAAGCGATGACAAACCTTTTATAGTGTGCTGATTTTTATCCACTTGACAACGTGTGCGTGATGTTAAGTGTAAAACGAATGCGTTTTGCAACAAAAAGTTTGAGTCGTGATCATTGAACATAGTAAATTTAAGGCACATGCAGTCAGGAGGCCATCTAAACTGTATCACAACGTCTCGTGTTCCATACGTTTCATCAAGCAAATGAAAATACGGACTGCGGGCCTGATGGAGTGACGTCACAGGCGGTTGTAGTTTGTTGACTCCTAGTTTATGGCATACGGTCCACACACCAGACCGGGTGCCTTGTTCGTGATCCGTGTTGTTTAAAGCACGAAATTTCTCTTTTCATTTCGTTCCCAGAGCAGCGGCAGCACTGCATGGAGGAGGACATTGTCTTCCTATTCACGATTATAGTCTGCACATTGCGAATGTTGTTTTCAGCGGTTCCTCCAAAATCATTTCAGGCGAGAGCCAGGCTAGTGGCTCCAAAATAACAACGGCCAATTTGTTTTCCCAATCCCTTCTGAGCTTTGCCAATGGAGAGAACATTAAGACTATGAATTAAAAGCGACATGCCCTGTGCATACAAAATGTTCAAATGTGTGTGAATTCAAATGGTTCAAATGGCTCTGAGCACTTCGGGACTTAACTTCAGAGGTCATCAGTCCCCTAGAACTTAGAACTACTTAAACCTAACTAACCTAAGGACATCACACACACCCATGCCCGAGGCAGGATTCGAACCTGCGACCGTAGCGGTCGCGCGGTTCCAGACTGTAGCGCCAAGAACCGCTCGGCCACCCAGGCCGGCGGTGTGAATTCCTGAGAGACCAAACTGGTGAGCTCATCGGTCCCTAGACTTACCTACTATTTAAACAAACATATTATGAGAAATAAACCCACCCATTCCAGAGGGAGGAATCCAACCTCCTGAGGGAGGTTCCGCGCAATCCGTGACATGGCGCCCCTAACCATGCGGCCACTTCGCGCTGCCTTGTGGATACACATTATGTGTCTTTAATGCAGTGATTGCCATTAACTTCTGCATTCTTATGCCGTTGATCACTACTGATTCTTCCGCTGTTTAGGAGCATTTTCCACCGGAAGGCCCTCGTTGAAAAGACAGTTGGTAGAGGTCTGCGCGGATGCGGATATCCGCGGTATTTGTTACTTGGCGGATAAAATCGCGACCGGCGCTGATATCCGCGGGTCTTCTGCGGATAACGAGCAAGGCATCTGCCCAGTACGTATGTTGCAATGTTAGTCGAAAACTTCAAGTCTGTTGACATTCGTGGAATCGTGCAGGGCCCGGGTAGAGCGGGTGTCTGTTGTCCTCAGCCCCTGGCTACGACCGACTTAGCTGTACCCAAGAGACCTGCGCCTAATCCGTGTCTTTTGTGTGGCCTGTGAAGTGCTCTCTGGGCGGCAATTGCAATTTTCCGCTGCTTTCAGTTAGCGCTTTGTAGTGACCGAGTGACAACTTGCATCGTAGCAAATATCAGTGAGAGTTCTTTTTTCAAATGAACACCATATCGATGGATACAATTTCGTGTAAGGTGAAAAAAGGTGATTTCACATTAGTGAAGGAAAACAAATTGAAATCGCCAATTTGGAAAAAATTCGGATACGTATTTGATGGCAACGAAAAGATAAAAGATATAGTGGCTTGTTTTGCATGTAAAAAAGTATATTCCTACACTGGACACAAAAGTGGAACTTCAAATTTGCTAAAACATTCGTGTGAGGCTGGACAAAGTAGCATAATTACTTATTTAAGCACCAAGAGAGATGTGAAAGTTCCTGAAGTTCCGCCAAATTTTGTAGACAGCCGCGACAGAAAAACTTATCAATCTTGTCAGCAAAGACGTTTTACCATTCGAAGTTGCGTGTGGATCTGAGTTTCTCGAGACGGCACAGTTTCTTATTGATGTGGGGGCCAAGTACGATGCAGTGAGTGCCAAGGAACTGCTACCTCATCCAACCACCATATCCAGAAATTTGAAGGAAACGACCGATCGTCTGCGTGAAACTGTCTCCGCAGAAGTGAAGAATATATTCAGTGCTATAGGTGGAGCACTAACTGTCGATTTATGGACTGATTCGTACCGTAAAATAAACTATATGGGAGTGACTGTACATTACGTTAATTATGAAGAAGTGAAACTTGAGGATCGAGTTTTGTGCACCAGAAATTTTGAGAGTGAGATTAAAAAAACAGGAGAAAACATTAAACTTGAATTAATTAAGATACTACGGTCGTTCGATTTATTCAGTGCTGTGAAAAACATCGTGTTCGTTACGGATAGAGGTCCAAATATTGTGGCAGCACTTCGGCAATACAAGAGGCTCTCGTGCTCAGCACACACTCTTAATACTGTGCTGGAGCACACGACTCGAGGAGACGCGAAAGATGAGAAGAGTGACGTGCAGCGACTGTCGAGCTATCACAACTTTCTTTAAAAGATCTGGTCTTCAGAATCACCTTCAGAAGTAAGGCATTGAGAGGAGATACAGACACACGATGGAACAGTAAATTGGATATGTTTGAGTCTATTAATTCACAATGGTTTGAAGTTCTGTCAATTTTGTCAGAGAAAAATCAATATAATTTGATTGATTCCATAGACAATAGGACGTTGGAAGATATAATAACCTTTCTGACACCATTTAAAATAGCTGCTTGTGATCTCGAATCCTCCAAAACCCCTACGCTTTATTTATGTGTGTTGTGGAAGTTAAAACTTCTCTCCTTCCTTGAAAAAAATAATGGCGACAGCCCATTTCTGATAGATTTAAAGAGTACAGCCAAATCTATTTTAATCAGCGAATGGGACATAACAGTAATCCATAAACTTGCAACGTTTTTGAATCCAAAATATAAAAACCTAAAATTTCTTAGCAGTGCCGAAAATGATGAAGTTGTAAAGGAATTTATGTTGGGAGAAATTGTCCACAGCTAAAAGATAAGGAGGAAACAACATCTGGAATTCATGCAAAAAAAAAAAAAAAAACAGAACTCTGAAGTACTTTTTAATGAATTTGAAGATTCCTCAGAAGATGAATCGACGAGAGATCTTGAATTTGCGTCAGATGAAATTCTCAGATATACGAATGATAAAGTCCAATTTTCGGAAGGCATCGACCAGATAGCTTGGTTGCATGGACGTGAAAACTTCTATCCGCGTCTTTCCAAACTCGCATAGTTCGTGCACTGCATTCCAGCGTCCAGCGCGCCATCTGAGAGAAGCTTCTCTACTGCGGGACAAGTAATGCAGGACCGACGCACGTCTTGAAGCCACAGACGACTGGTGACATCATGTTCCTGCATAGTAGTCTTCCAAAGTAAAAAGGTACTTGTACAGCTTCTCTTACTTCACTGTATTTTTTGGGCTTATCTGAATTAGTTACAATTGTTTTTCATCTGATTCTTGCTTTTACAGAATTTGAATCAGAAGCAAGCAGAAGATGAAAATATTTAATCTGAATTAATATTTATAGTAAAGAATTTCCTCGACATATTGTTAGTATTTTTACTATTCCCAACAAGAACATTTAAATAGCATTAGGTAAAAGAAGGAAATATTTAACAAGCAATATGTTTTGTTGTAATTTTCATATTAAAGAGCTCAATTTTAAGTTTTCACTCTTCGCAACAAGAACATTCAACAGCTAACACGTCAATATTATCAAATTAGATAATGATGATCTCATAAGCGCCTACCTAAATTTTAGCGTGCACTACAGTAACGTTTGCAGCCGCCGAGCATTGTCGTTCTTTGTGAACAGTGAAACAGCCCGGCCGGAGCGGTGGCACGGCGGGCCTTGTAATTAATTACAAGTGGGACTTCAAACTACGGATCACGACCACCAACAAGCTGTGACTGCGATAGCCCGTGAAAGATTATTCCGATCACATTGAAAACTTACAAAATATTCAAATCATCCAAAATAATAATGTGTCTTTTAATTTATCAGCCAATTAGTAAAGATAAGGGCTGAAATTCGTAACAAAATTGAACATTTTAACTGTAACTCGGTAGTGCTTAACAGGGAACAGTGCCTAACATTTGAAGTTATGGGACAGTGGTTTTTATATAGACATCTTGAAATCTTTTCCAGTTCCATTAAACTCTGAAAAAAAATTATTTTTTAACAATGAAAGTATTAACTGCGAAATCTATTGCCAATTGTGTCTTAGTAATTTACACCAATGTTGAGGATGTTTTAAAGTGTGAAAAACTTTGTTTAGTTGAGAATGAAACAGACATTTGATTTATCGCTAGGTCTTAGTTCGGTAAATCAGCCAAAAGGTGAAGTTCGAGATTTAGCTAAAGCTAAATGGACTCCTAATTTCTACAACCACTGATTTTGTTTTCACTCTTCGGAAGACGAGTTATTTCTCGCAGACAACGTCAATTATTGCTGGCAGTTTAACTTTTTCAGAGGTGCGCCAGAGTTTTGCAGTGTAGGCCTAATACTGTAAATATTACCTGGAAATGACGAGGACTGAACGCGTAAGCTATAATATAATCATCAGCTGACATGAATGGCTTCAAAATTTGACATATCCATGCAGTGAGTACAAAAAACTGTCGGTAAATGATGCAATGTGCTACTAATAGTTTAAAACCATCGTCATTTTCAGCTGCCTTGGCACAAGGGCAGCGAAATATAATTGTTTCTACACACGAATTTTCATCATTTAATACTATTATTTTTTAAATAGAGTTTCCAATCTCAAGAGATCCGAGCCGCTACTGTGTGTTGCTCCGGAGCGCCAATGCTTTCCTGTTTGGAATGGTCTGCTTTAGAGTAGGTATAGAGCATTTCCTGTGATTTAAGAAGTCAAAAGTAGTTAAGTTGTTGCAGAAATGGCACCCTAACAATAACTATGTCATTACATACCAAAATTCTAAGTACTACTGTCTATTACTATTAATTGCTCATTCAAAACTTAAATATATGCGGATGCGGATAAGGAACTTGCGGATGCGGATTAATTGATGCGGATGCGGTTGCGGATTAGTACCTTGCGGATGCGGTGCGGATGCGGATTGCACTTTTCTTATCCGCACAGACCTCAAACAGTTGGCAAACAAGTGTCTCATACTAGAAGTCTTCGGTCGGTTGCGAGTGACGATTATTTTTATTTAAAATTTCTGCAGTAGCTAGGTTCGACCCCAGGGAGTCCAGGATGTTAAATTACTAGTCAAAGACGCTAACCCTAGACCATGGGACTTACTTTTAAAAAAATAAAATTAAAAAAGGTCGGTATTTTGGTTGTACGGTTACACGTTCATTTTTTCTAAACGTTTTCGAATATAAAGTGTCTCTAAAGTTATTCAAGAAGTACAGTACGAGGCGTACAGTACGAGGCGTATACTTAATTTAATGTTCAAATAGCACTGTTTCTAGAATGTTATATTACGTTGTGGTAGAGTTCTAAATATGCGAGATAAATCTTGAAAGGAGACCGTACTCATTTACATTTTGGTGAAACTCGTTTCAGGTGTAAACCTTCTGCCTTGCCCTTATTGCGCTTTGAAGAAGTCGATAACAATGCTTTTATCTTAATACAAGGTTTATTTGCGACGTATGTTCTTCCTTTGTCGGTGTCGAATATTTTGCTAGCATGACTGGCGGAATATCTCTGGCGGTCGAACTACCGTGAATGAAATGTAGCACTTAACACTGTGGTCGCCTGATACTCTCGCTAATACAGAAAGATCATGATAGTTTTGTGGGCACTGAGCGGAAATGCGTCAGCAGTGTCTGATTAGATAGCTGCATTTAAGTGATAAATATAAGCCTGATGTGTATCCACAGCTTTCAGTTATTTCAGCCAGCGATAAGTAAAGGCTTCGCTTCTTCTCTCTCTGTTCCCTCTAGGTAACTGCTTGCCAGGACGATCTAGCGCTGCTACCGGGATGCGTTCCAGTCCACTGGCGAGCAGAAAGATACGATGGGAGGTGCTAGGACCTGAAGCGCAGCCGTTTCCAGTACATAGCTATATTGACGGTTAATCCACTATAAGCACACACCCGTTCCCCCTCTTTCCTCTATCGTTACAGCCGGGAAGCGCTGTAATAAATATGTCTTACAGGCCGCGCGCAGGATCGCGGTTTGGGGGGGGGGGGGGGGGGGGGGAAGTTTCCAACCAATTTCTTATACACAAACAGCAGTTGACCGGCGTTGCCTGGTGAAACGTTGTTGTGATGCCTCGTGTAATGAGGAGAAATTCGTACCATCACATTTCCGACATTGATAAAAGTCGGATTGTAGCCTATCGCGATTGCGATCTATCGCATCGCGACATTGCTGCTCGCGTTGGTCGAGATCCAATGACTGTTAGCAGAATATGGAATCGGTGAGTTCAGGAGGGTAATACGGAACGCCGTGCTGGATCCCACCGGCCTCGAATCACTAGCAGTCGAGATGACAGGTATCTTATCCGCTTGGCTGTAACGGATCGTGCAGCCACGTCTCGATCCCTGAGTCAACAGATGGGGGACGTTGCAAGACAACAACCATCTGCACGAACATTTCGACGACGTTTGCAGCAGCATGGACTATAAGCTCGGAGACCATTGCTGCGGTTACCCTTGATGCTACATCACAGACAGGAGCGCTTGCGATGGTGTACTCAACGACGAACCTGGGTGCACGAATGGCAAAACGTCATTTTTTCGGATGAATCCAGGTTCTGTTTATAGCATCATGATGGTCGCATCCGTGTTTGGCGACATCGCGGTGAACGCACATTAGAAGCGTGTATTCGTCATCGCCATACTGGCATATCACCCGGTGTGATGGTATGGGGTGCCATTGGTTACACGTCTCGGTCACCTCTTGTTCGCATTGACGGCACTTTGAGCAGTGGACGTTACATTTCAGATGTGTTACGACCCGTGGCTCTACCCTTCATTCGATCCCTGCGAAGCCCTACATTTCAGCAGGATAATGCACGACCGCATGTTGCAGGTCCTGTACGGGCCTTTCTGGATACAGAAAATGTTCGACTGCTGCCCTGGCCAGCACATTCTCCAGATCTCTCACCAACTGAAAACGTCTGGTCAATGGTGGCCGAGCAACTGGCTAGTCACAATTCGCCAGTAACTACTCTTGATGAACTGTGGTATCGTGTTGAAGCTGCATGGGCAGCTGTACTTGTACACGCCATGCAAGCTCTGTTTGACTCATTGCCCAGGCGTATCAAGGCCGTTATTACGGCCAGAGGTGGTTGTTCTGGGTACTGATTTCTCAGGATCAATACACCCAAATTGCGTGAAAATGTAATCACATGTCAGTTCTAGTATAATATATTTGTCCAATGAATACCCGTTTATCATCTGCATTTCTTCTTGGTGTAGCAATGTTAATGGCCGGTAGTGTAATTCTCCCTTACTAATAATTTGAACACAGATCTATATCCAATTGGTGTAACAAATTTCTTTGGTGTTGAATGTTTACCAAACTCGATTGCTGAGGCAATGATGAAAGTATTCGATGTTTACCAAAATATATAAAGTAACGTAATTCCTCGATCAGGCGCAGAGGACAAACGCAAAGCTGATCGGCCGCCATGTCTTTGTCAGCCATATGGCTTCATTTAGGTGAGATTCGGTAGAGCGTGGATAGAACTGCCAGCTCCAAAAAGAGAGAAGCCGGATTCGGGGTTACATTTAGGGGGACTACCTACTTTATTGGATTGGTGCGTAAGTTCGTAGCGTTCTTCTGTAAACAGATACACATAACAGAAACTTTAGTCATCAATAATATATTCTCCTTCACTGTTTTCCACAGTCCGCCAACGCTGCGGTAGCTTTTCGATTCGTATCTGTGGAAATCATGTGATTTTGAGGCAAAGAACTTGTCGCGCTGTGTTCAGAGGACATTTTCACTCGGAAAGGAAATTCCTTGAACGTTGTTAGACAGAGAGGAGGTGAAAATCTGAGTGTACAAGATCAGGTGAATAAGGTGGATGTGGAATGACTTCCCAACCCACCTCCTGTGTAGTGTTTTTTGTCAGTCTAGCAGAATGCGGGTGGGCATTACCCGTAGAATAGCATCACATTATGAAGTCTTCGTGGTCGTCTTCAAGACTCTGTTGTGGACAATAAATCTGAGTAGTAATGGTTACACCTCGGGGAAGCAGGTCGCAGTACACCACATCGCCGCTGTTCCATTGGATGTAAAACATTATCTTTTGTGGATGCGCGCAGGTCTTCGTACGGGGAATTGCAGCTTTCCAGAATGAGATTTTCACTCTGCAGCGGAGTGTGTGCTGATATGAAACTTCGTGGCAAATTAAAACTGTATGCCGGACCGAGACTCGAACTCGGGACCTTTGCCTTTCGCGGGCAAGTGCTCTACCAACTAAGCTACCAAAGCACGAATCACAACCCGTCCTCACAGCTTCAATTCTCCCAGTACCTCGTCTCCTACCTTCCACGGTTCGCAGAAGAGCTTCTGCGAATTTTGGAAGGTACTAGACGACTTACTGGCAGAACTGAAGCTGTAAGGACGGGTTGTAAGTCGTGCTTTGGTAGCTCAGATGGTAGAGCACTTGCCCGCGAAATACAAAGGTTCCGAGCTGGAGTCTCGGTCCGGCATACAGTTTTAATTTCCTTTTCTTTCTTTTCCGTAAGTTAACATAAAGACGCCGTTCCTCGTCACCAGTATAGATGCAGGATAGGATACAGGAGCCAATTGATGACGAGCAAGCAGAGATGTACACACGGCCACCCACTGGTTTGGCTTAGAGCTTGCCGTACTCACGCCCTCGATTTTTGGACCTTCCCCATTGCATGCAAATGTCGCACGGTGGTGGAATTATCACAGATCATCACATCTGTTAGCTCTAGAGTAAGTGACATTGTGGATTAATGCCTTTAATATTCATCAGAAGTCCGAAGGTCTTCCTGAACGTGGAGGGTCACTAATGTCAAAACGATCCTCCCTACAAGAGAAAACCATTGCCCTGCCGTTCTCTGCCCAATGGCATTACCCCCATACACAGCGCAAAAGTTTCAGTCTGCCTCCGTTGCTCTTACCCCTCTGCTGAGGACTATGTCGTTTAAGTTCCGATTTATCCACTTAGCACTCCACGTACTATCGTCCACAGCATCACTCACTATCTCCAAATGACAATATGTAAACTGAAATAGCAACAGTAAACTACAAAAAAATTACAATCGACAAATAAACCCATAAAAACAGAATGCCAACATGCAAAACAGAAACGCTACGCACTTGCACGCTAACGCAATAAACAGAAATAGTCAGAAAGTGCAGACATAGCCAATTGGATATTTTCACTCTTTTACAGTCGCTTTAGTGAGACGCGCTTAAACAAAAAAAAGAAAAGACCTTTAAACAGCCTTAGAATTTCGCAGTTGTAACAGCAAGTAAGTGAACAGTTTCTTAATTGCTCTGTCTTCTGAAATTATCTTACGTCAAAATAAAAATTCTTTATAAAATAAAATAAAAATTAATTTATTCTTCTGGGACGGAAAACAAAAATATATTGCATAACTTTGGACATTTAAATTAGACTTATAAGTAAATAAATAATGAAACTTCCTGGCAGATTAAAACTGTGTGCTGGACCGAGACTCAAACTCGGGACCTTTGCCTTTCGCAGGCAAGTGTACAGTCGCTGAGTGCACCCACTTTCCGAATGGAGGGTAACCTGATGAGTAATCTGTAGTACAGAAGTCCGCCTCCGGTAGCTGAGTGGTCAGCGCGACAGACTGTCAATCCTAAGCGCCCGGGTTCGATTCCCGGCTGGGTCGGAAATTTTCTGCCGGCCGTGGTGGCCGTGCGGTTCTAGGCGCTCCAGTCCGGAGCCGTGCTGCTGCTACGGTCGCAGGTTCGGGCATGGGTGTGTTGATGTCCTTAGGTTAGTTAGGTTTAAGTACACTCCTGGAAATTGAAATAAGAACACCGTGAATTCATTGTCCCAGGAAGGGGAAACTTTATTGACACATTCCTGGGGTCAGATACATCACATGATCACACTGACAGAACCACAGGCACATAGACACAGGCAACAGAGCATGCACAATGTCGGCACTAGTACAGTGTATATCCACCTTTCGCAGCAATGCAGGCTGCTATTCTCCCATGGAGACGATCGTAGAGATGCTGGATGTAGTCCTGTGGAACGGCTTGCCATGCCATTTCCACCTGGCGCCTCAGTTGGACCAGCGTTCGTGCTGGACGTGCAGACCGCGTGAGACGACGCTTCATCCAGTCCCAAACATGCTCAATGGGGGACAGATCCGGAGATCTTGCTGGCCAGGGTAGTTGACTTACACCTTCTAGAGCACGTTGGGTGGCACGGGATACATGCGGACGTGCATTGTCCTGTTGGAACAGCAAGTTCCCTTGCCGGTCTAGGAATGGTAGAACGATGGGTTCGATGACGGTTTGGATGTACCGTGCACTATTCAGTGTCCCCTCGACGATCACCAGTGGTGTACGGCCAGTGTAGGAGATCGCTCCCCACACCATGATGCCGGGTGTTGGCCCTGTGTGCCTCGGTCGTATGCAGTCCTGATTGTGGCGCTCACCTGCACGGCGCCAAACACGCATATGGCCATCATTGGCACCAAGGCAGAAGCGACTCTCATCGCTGAAGACGACACGTCTCCATTCGTCCCTCCATTCACGCCTGTCGCGACACCACTGGAGGCGGGCTGCACGATGTCGGGGCGTGAGCGGAAGACGGCCTAACGGTGTGCGGGACCGTAGCCCAGCTTCATGGAGACGGTTGCGAATGGTCCTCGCCGATACCCCAGGAGCAACAGTGTCCCTAATTTGCTGGGAAGTGGCGGTGCGGTCCCCTACGGCACTGCGTAGGATCCTACGGTCTTGGCGTGCATCCGTGCGTCGCTGCTGTCCGGTCCCAGGTCGACGGGCACGTGCACCTTCCGCCGACCACTGGCGACAACATCGATGTACTGTGGAGACCTCACGCCCCACGTGTTGAGCAATTCGGCGGTACGTCCACCCGGCCTCCCGCATGCCCACTATACGCCCTCGCTCAAAGTCCGTCAACTGCACATACGGTTCACGTCCACGCTGTCGCGGCATGCTACCAGTGTTAAAGACTGCGATGGAGCTCCCTATGCCACGGCAAACTGGCTGACACTGACGGCGGCGGTGCACAAATGCTGCGCAGCTAGCGCCATTCGACGGCCAACACAGCGGTTCCTGGTGTGTCCGCTGTGCCGTGCGTGTGATCATTGCTTGTACAGCCCTCTCGCAGTGTCCGGAGCAAGTATGGTGGGTCTGACACACCGGTGTCAATGTATTCTTTTTTCCATTTCCAGGAGTGTAGTTCTAAGTTCTAGGGGACTGATGACCACAGCCGTTGAGTCCCATAGTGCTCAGAGCCATTTGAACCATTTTTTTGTAGTACAGAATTGGCGGGACGGGTTGGTATCGGCTGACGTTTCATTCTACTTTGCCTCGCTCGCTCCGTGGGTAGCAAGGTTGTCACATTATGTGCTGCACTCGTTAAGTCTACGAAGAAAAACGTGGGGCGCACTGGGTGTCATATCTATGTACCCTTATGGTAAGTCGCTTTATCCTGTTTTAGTCTTATTCCTCGCGCTTACCTTGGAACAGGCCTTAGCTATGCGTTCTCTGCTTCACAGCTAAAAACCCTAACAAAATAGAACACGCCAGACTTTTATACATTTGGCCGGATATGATCATAAAAAGGAGTAACCATACCGCTCTCCTGGCCCTTGTCAGCTTTTCAGATATTGGGGCTGCCACTTCTCTTTCAAGCAGCCTGTCAATTGGCCTCGCGAGGCTAAGTGCACCCCGATCCAGTCCTCCGAGCAGGGAAAATTCAATGGAAGTAGCGGGAATTGGTCTCGGGCCCTCTGCCCCGGCAATAAGACTCACTGACCGATCGACTGTGGAAGCAAACTCCAGAGAAGACGTAATACTAAATTCCCTTTAGTGAGAAGTGCACCACTCGCCACCCTGACCCTAACATTTATCGTAATACGTCTGTAAAGGTCAACCTTTCCTTAACCCGAAATGTGATTTGAATACCTCCGGACATTGCTAGAATTGAAATTCGATGGCCAGCCGAGTCTTCCGGGGGAAGCCTTCATTTAAACACGAGTTCTGAACAATGGCGTAGCTCCTCATTTTTCACTTAACTGATCAGTGCGAGCGGTGACTGAACAGACAAGTGTCAGAAAAAAGTCCTTTGTTCGACTGAGGACTAAACCCCAAACATGTAACTTAGTAGTCTGGTTATAACACTAGCCTCGTTATACGTCACTTTTCCCTAACTACCGAACATTAAGTCCTGTCACGGGAAAAACCATGTATAACACTAGTCTACCGTGACATAAGCTAATGTTAGCCTCTGAGAGGGTTTGGGAAATTTTCACCGCGTATTTGCCTAATGAATGAAGATATCGGACTGATATTCTGAATATACTGCAGTTTAACAGAAAAACTAAACACGCTTTAAACTTTGGGGTTTAATGAAAGTAGTAAATTTCGTATACGAATGAAAAAAATGAACGGTTGCCAGCCCAATTAGGCACATGAATTTGGAAATATATGTTTAAGAAAACTGAATATTAGTTGTTGAAGTGACTTTCATTAAGATTCCCTTTGAATAGTACACAGGATACAAACGGACACAGGGAAATCTAAGTTGTTGGTAGCAGAAGTTACTAATAATGCACAAACCAGTTATCATAGAAAGCAAAATTGTACCCATGTCATAATAAAAACAACCACAATCACGATCATTAAGTGACTGGGTGGAACTGAAGGAAGCACCAAACTAAAGTTGGACATGGAGGGGCTTCTAACTTCTGACATGTAACAACCACTAATAAAAATATCACAATTACGCTGTTTATACCCCCATTTAAAGAAATATATCATATTTCCTTAGTAACAATAATATTCCAATTATCTTTCTAATATGAGAAGTATGTAGTGGGGACCCGTAAACTGATATTGTACCACTAGTCAAATTCTATGATTATATCAGTAGCAAAATTCAATTCAACTAAATTTAATTCTTAGCTTCACTTGGAATAGTTTATGGTTTTACTCCTTTGAAGGCAAATAATTCAACACTGATTCTCGATTAACTTCGAAAATTCGTTCATGATAGTAATCAAAGCTAAATTAAGTTTCAAAAATTTGTAATCAAAGCTAAATTAAGTTTCAAATGAGTATAACTTAGTTGCCTTTTTGTCATCACCTGTGAAGCAGGTGTTGTAGACAGTAACATTTACACAGTCCGGCACTGATTTTTTGGAAACGATACTTTGCAATAAATTGAGATCACTTCAGCAGCCTTCCAACTAACTTCAACTCTTGCTAATCCTTGGACATTTAACAAATATAAATAAATCACGTGTTCATTTGAAACAGGATACTCGGTTTTCTGAACATTTAGGAAAGGATTCTGCATAGGTTCACGATTAGAACAAAAGATCTGTTTCTAAACACAGGTTTATAGCACTTGGATTATTATTAAATCACTCACACAAATTAACTGGTCCATGCTCTGGTACACATCTCTACGCATGAAGTAGGTGGAGCAGTGGCGAAGTAGTGGTGGCAAGCGAGGTGGCGGCTAACTGTACTCTCGGCTCTTGATGTTTGAATGCTCCACACAATTTCTCCTTGCCGACGGATTTTTAATGTGTCAGAGCCATTCCTTATTGCGGAGTACCATGGAACAGCCAAATCCACATCCGAGGCAAAATTGCTTGCAGAGCGGCTTCCGATCGCCTCCCTTGGCACCGTCGATGTGTACCGTGCAACGGCTAACAACTGACTGGGTATCGTTCTCACCAAGGAGTCGCCCAGTTCGACCGCTAAAACCACCTTTTACATCGCGCCAAGCCACTTCCGTTGCGGAGGACTTCCCAACATCTTTTACATTTTACAAGTGCCCTGAGCAGGAACCAATTTCCAGTAAAATTATAGAACGTCATTATTTTAAATATCATTTATCTTTTTCTATATATACATTACAGAACTCTAAATTTCCCGTCACAAATCAGTGACCTTAACTAACAACACACACTTCATAATAACAGTTACACAATATAAACCTACTTCTAATCGATATATGTGTTACTCGGTCTATATTGAATATTAACAATTTGGCAGGCAACATAAGCCCCCCCCCCCCCCCCTCTTCCCCTCGACGTGGTCATTAGAGACGGAATACAAGCTCGTATTGGGAAAGGAGGGGGATGAGAATCGGCGGTACCCGTTCAAGGGAACCGTCCCAGCATTTGTCTTAAGCGATCAGGGAGAACCTGTATCTGAATGGCCGGACGCGGATTTGAATCGTCGTCCTGCCGAATGTGAGTCCACTACGCTAACCACTGCCCTACCTCGCTCGGTAATATAAACTGACGGCTTTCACAGAGATTGCCGTCTGTGTAGGTATCGACAGAAGTCGGCCGGTATTGACTTGTTTCCGTCTGTTAATCAAAAAGCAGCGCTTTTAGAAGTAGCATGTATACTAGTAGTTTGTTACTTGTAGCAAAATGGTTCAAATGGCTCTGAGCACTATGGGACTCAACTGCTGAGGTCATTAGTCCCCTAGAACTTAGAACTAGTTAAACCTAACTAACCTAAGGACATCACAAACATCCATGCCCGAGGCAGGATTCGAACCTGCGACCGTAGCGGTCTTGCGGTTCCAGACTGCAGCGCCTTTAACCGCACGGCCACTTCGGCCGGCTACTTGTAGCAGCAAGCTCTCTATTTAAAGTGTGTAAAATCGGTTAAGTGATCGGTATCTTAGTGTGTCACCTGCGATTTCGTAAAAACGCCGATGCGCGTTTGTTTTATGTGCTGCCTATTTTGAGAAAGTAGCTTTTGTGGGAATCTGGGGTCCCTCCCAGCACGCTCCCGTGCGGAATGCTGTGTTACATTGTGCGTGTAATACGTCTGGACTGACCGGTAGTGAGTACGTCACTCGTTCGGTGGTTTAAATATCCTTCAAGGTATTGCATTGCAGAGAGACACTCCTAAGTCACGTCCAAGTCATACGAGAGACTTTCAGAAATATAAAGCTACTTCACTTTGGACACCGCTAGGCAGTGAGTACAGGAGTGAGAGATAGGATACTCTTAGTACGGTGAAGGTGGTATATACAAATTAAACATTTCCTTCGCGTGTTCAAGTTGTGTCTTTAACTCGAGTTAATTGTTAAATAAAATTCAGCACTCTGCACTAATTTACTGAAGCTTCCTCTCAAACGTTTCATGTGTTGTTCTTGGTTCTGATGTGTGGAAGCGTCATTAACATCAAACATCTTACACGTTCTCCTTTTGAAGTTTACTGTGAGGCAACTAAGTAGTCCGTTCTCGCACCACTGAGCGATATAGTGCAGTTGTTAAGGTTTTGTTCTCGTAAGGGTGGAAGTCACATCCCCGTGCAGCCATCCAGACTGTTTTCTGTGCTTCCGTATCAGTATTTCTGATACATGCACATCTGCACTCTATAAACACAGTATTATCCCCCCCCCCCCCTCACCATGTTCCATTGGCAGAATGTACATGGGAAGTGAAAGTGCCGACACCGTTCCTTATGAGCTCGATTTATTATTTAAGAAAGTAAACTACTTCTTCACTCAGTCTGGAATGTGGGCTGTTTTATATTGTAACTTTCCGCCATGTACGTCTTCCGTGTAACGTCTTCCGCGGCAGTTCGTTGAGCGCTTCTCAACGCTTTTCACTGACAAACATATCCGAGCTCAGTCGTGCAACTTTTCTTTATATCTTACCTGTCTCTCAATGTGAAAACCTGCGACCACGAGGTCTTTATGGGCGGAACATGGGATCCGGTTTGTGAAGGTTGATGAAGAATATCAGCCATGTGTTTTCAAACATACCGACGAATTGAGAGAAACCACGGAAAAAGCAAATATGGATGGCTGGATGAGGGATTTGAGCCACTATTCTACCCGGGTGCCTTATCCCAGCGCCACCTCACTTGGGGGAGTGGGGGAAGAGAGAGGTGCTTCAACACGCAGAAGACCGATCTCTTTCCCACTTTGTTGGTTCCAGAGAGGAAAGTATTTCCTATCTCTTCCTCTCTCGACTGTTACGTGACGGTAAACATAACCTTGGTATGTGTTTGCTCGCTTGAGGGGAAATTTTATAATTACAGTGGCTGTGCGGCAGTTAAGCTACACGCCAGCAATTTTTACTGCGCCGAAAGCTTATAAGTCAACGTAGCACAGGAAAGAATGGCGAATGAATGCTGTGATACTTCTCTCAATGTAGATACACAAAAGATGATTTGTTTTGCGTAATAGGTTCTAGAAAGCCAACATATAAATTGGCGAGCTTCTCAGCGACGCTACAGTAGCACCTGAAGATGGCGGACAGTTGTCTCGCTGAAATATTGTGCGGTTTTTACAATATTATCCGGCGTAATTCCCGGGGACATATCAAGCAGATGCAGCGCCGGGAAAGCCTCAAACAACACACGATTTGTATTGGTTGTACTTTAATTTCAAATGTCCATTGTCACCATAATTAATGGTCCTCAGTGAATTTTAGAAATCCGTGGTTCACCACGTCATAAGAGAGGGGAATATTGTTCACAGCTCTCATCCAGTCTCCATTGACTTCTTCGTTCAAACACTGAGAGTACGAATGCAACTGTCTCTTATTACGTTGTCAGGCCCATTCGCATTCATCTACATTAATCGTGACGTGGAGTTCTAGGTTACACTGGCACTTAGAATTCCGGTGTAGGAAGGAGTAACCAGGTAACAGAGTGTCCGCCTTTTTCTTCCCGCAAAACATTTGAGAGCGATGAAGCGTAATCACCAGCTTTAAAAGAGGGCTATAGTTATTTGGTGTATAACCATAAAGAAATAGGTGCTTGTGTTTACTTTTAGGTAGTGCAACCCAGAGATCGAAACGTGAAGAAAATCGTTTTACTCTGCTGCTTGTGTAGGTTCTCGTTGTACTCAAATATATCGCTATCTAGTGAAACAACAGTGTTTCCTTCTGCACCATACCATCAATGGTGAGTACGAAATATCTGTTTTCACTACTGACTAACTAAGATGGCGCTATGCTTGAGACACTGCCAGTATTCCTCATTAGCGTGTTCAGTCATTTCCCTAAATCATGGGAGATGAATGCTGGTTTGTTTCCTGAAGACCGTTTTTCCGATCACAGGTGCATATTTAATACATTTGCCGTCGTAAATCTGTGGATAAAATTAGGGTAGATTAGTAGACCGTTGCAGTTTTGCGAGACATAAATCTTTTCGTAAAAATGTAAATGACTTTAAGAATCGCTGCTGTAATACTTTGTTAGGCTTCATGAACTGCTGTGGAACTTAACGGCAAGTGAAAGAGAGGGAGAGATCACGAGAGAGATTTATATGCGTGTGACAAACCCCTTACCTCGAAAATTTCCTTCCTTCATACCTCCTCTGTGTTACCACAGATGACGTGTCACTGATCTCATTTCTGTTAACAAAGGCTGCAGTACACGTGAGGTGCCTAGTTGCTAGCACCACCCTGAGTGGTGTAATTAATGTTCACCTACCTGCAGTCTTCTGTAGTCTTCTGTAATGATCCTCTGCACAGAAAACAGCACGTATGTAGTGAATTCGTTACCATGAGGCTGTGGTAAAATGTTAGCGAGTAACTAGTATTGTGTAAATAATTCAGATTTCAATGGGTTTGTTTAAACGGGATTCCGCTTGCTCTCTGTTAGCACAATACGAGAAACAGCACAGTTATGGTCCACATAATGAATCACAAATAATTTCCATCCTTCACAGTTTCGCAGACAATAAACAAAAGCCGGCCGGTGTGGCCGTGCGGTTAAAGGCGCTTCAGTCTGCAACCGCGTGACCGCTACGGTCGCAGGTTCGAATCCTGCCTCGGGCATGGATGTGTGTGATGTCGTTAGGTTTAATTAGTTCTAAGTTCTAGGCGACTGATGACCTCAGAAGTTAAGTCGCATAGTGCTCAGAGCCAATAAACAAAATAATAAACTACGTGTCTGGTTAATTACTGTCAAATTAGTTCTCAGTCACATGTCCAAAAATCATTGCTAATTAGGTTCTTAACCAGTATCGACCGCGGCAGACAACGTATTTGCGCCTATCGACCTCTAACCTGGTAGCCGAACCACCTCGGCCGTTACCCAAGTTTTTTTTTTTTTTTTTTTTTTTTTTTTTAAATCTCATTTTATTCGTTTTCGTTCGTTGTATCTGCTCGGGGCGGACGTCGAAAGACACCCGTTTCAGTTCGTTGTTGATCCATTAACTCAGTTTTTTTTATTACAGAGGGCAGCTAGCCCTCTGACCGAACACGCTGAGCTACCGTGCCGGCTACGTTAGGCGCGACCAGAAGATCTCAAAGTGCTTCATCTGCCTTTTCACTAAGCAACTGTTTATCGTTCTGCTAATAATTAACATTTTTGAAATAATGAAGTGATAGCCTGCTGTTAAGAAATGCTTCTATATGAAATGCAAGTAAATTCAGTGTTTAGATTTTCTAATATTAGTAACAGCAGCCAGTCGCTGAGACTGGCTACACATTTGGCGGTCTTCCTCACAACAGACGTGCCGAATGAGCCATCTGTCACCGCTACCTCACACCACATTACGTTGTCTGCCTTCTCAACTGCCCTAGAAAGAGCTTCTTGTAGCTGTATATGATGGTTGTAAAGCCAGAAATATCAGTCGCGTTCAGTCGTAAAGTTAATATTGTGCAATTGATTGTGATATGTCGAAGAATAAATCGGCAAAGGTTTTCTTAAGCGAAAAAAATTGTATACTATTAGTCTATCCGTAGTTCAGTTAGTGGTCGAGCTACCAATAGAAAATAAATATTTTCCGTAACGTTTTTTTTTAAGGTGTGGAAGAGGCAGCAGTGGGTGTCAGTGTTGTACGTGAGTGCCGCCGTCAGGTGACACTGGGCGCGCTTTGACGTCAGACCGGCAGGTGTTCTTTCCTTATCTCTGATGTGGCTGCCACGGATCCGCGTCACATATTGCGACTCTGCAGCTAAAGCCGGTCCGTTTCTGTCAGAATTAAAACTCGGTAAACACAGGATGACTAAAGTCAGTGTCCGGGCTTTCTAATTGTGGTTCCTGGCGGTTTTCCTTAAGCACTTAATTGCAAATCCGCTATCGTACCTTCAAAAAGACTGTGGTCTGACCTAGTGCTCCAATGTCTCCCTGCGGGTCCAGGGGTTAGAATAGGCCAGAGGTCTGTCGCAAGAGGCGACTAAAAGGACTCTCACACTTTTCGTCCCTATTAGTTCAGGTCCCATTTTATGATTTGATATGCCACTCTCCAAATTCTACAGAAGTGCGAGCCATATGGGAAATAACGCCTTAAGTGGTGCATGAGTTATCCATAGTGCCCTTAGATTCGATCTCCTGATCTTCTTGTCATGGCTATGCATCTCCACCTGCAATTCAACTATTTGGACGAGGACACATTCCGCGGTATGTCATCTTCTTCCATCGTCTCCTGTCCTCTTTCGCCCCCGTGACTTTTCCATCGTCTCCTTTGTTGCTGGTCTGTCGTGAGTCAGTATTCCGTGGACGTAGGGAATGAATACTAAGTTGAAATATTTTGTGTGCTTTCATTGGCTATATCCTACGGCATAAAATTTTTAAGTGATTCCTCTTTTAGGAAGAAAAGTATCACTGTACATAACATACGGTAGTCATTGACAGGAATCTCTTAACAGAATTATTTGCTCTTGGACACCCTCGCAGTCCATACTTTCGGCAATAAAATTTATTGCAACAGATTAATATTAGTATGAAGAAGTTACCAGTATACTGTTACTTGCTAGAAGGGAAAGACATTTTATTTACTCATAATTAAAGTTGAAGTTGACGTAAATAGAGGAGAATTAGGTAACAAAAGTCTCCGTTCACTTACGCAGCGATCTATAATGCCTCGTAAATCGCGAAGTTCAATAACCAGTGCTGGCTAATAAGAGCTCTTGGCGATGTCGTGACGTACTCCAAGACCACGTGATAAATAATTATGGATTACATTTTTAAGGTGTAGACTTGCAAGATTCACCGTGAAAAATTTTAAAAGTTTTGTTAAATGATGACCAGTTGCATAATAATAATAATAAATTTCAGTAGCTTGAGGTATTCATGCACAACAAACTGTCGAAAATAATTGCTGGCGTTTCTGAACGTCTATTAGGACACGAACAGAGTTACAAAAGTACTGACAACATATCGTTCGTCATAGTGATGTCGGAGAATCGGACGACAATGATTGCTACTAGATAAGAGATTGTGGCGATAACTACAGGAAGCCTTATGATTGTTAACTAGACCCTGGACAGTCTGCAGGTGCTTCTGTACCTATATGGGTTGTTCGCCGAATCTCCGCTCAGTCATCCAGGTTTTCGCTGTTTTCATGCAGTACGGAATTGCAGGATTATTTATTTGAAACAAAAAGATATCTGAGTTCATGCCGTATCCTTGTGCAATCCGAGTTTGTGCTGCGATTCAAATTATCTCGTCGTCGATTAAAATGTGAAGTCTTATTTTTTTTACAAGTATCCGTAAAACAGAGGGAAAGTTAACCAGAGTAACACGAACACTCATGTAAGAATGATGTTCAAATTCTGCTTAAAAATGGCCTCGATGATTTCAAGTGACGGCCAGACGCTTGCCACGTGTGGATCCAGTCGAGTTTTAAGGAATGTGGAGAGCTAGTTTTTCGCGTCATATGTGCTTCACCGGCAGATACGTCGGGAAGTGGAGACTGCCATTACACCACAAGGGCTCAATAGTACCGAATTCCTTCGTTTGCTTGATAAATTGACTGCATACGGAATTGTTATTCTTTGACAATTAATCAGTAGATCTACACCATGTTACTTACTTCGCTCACGATCTGTTTGTTTTTCCTTTCTAGAACAGAAAAGGTGCATCGAAGTTGCTACTGTAAGGTACAAACGTAACTGCTAATAGAAAACAGTTTCTTTTTCTACCACATTTTCGAATTATATAAGTAACAGATGCAGCTAATTTCTTTCAAACCTCACTCACATAGCAAGCAACGATATGCCTCTATCTGGCGCCACAAGCGTCTGGAGTAACACTGTTTACAACTACTAACTGTCAGATCGTTGTGGTCGTTGTTCTTCATACACGTTTCAGTGAATTTTATAAAAAAAAAAAAAAAACTTTGTGTGTCTAAGACAGTCGGTTTCTTTTTCTCTGTACGCTTTATACACTCCGTCTTCAATAATCTGCTACATTGTCCTTGTACTTCTCTCTCCGTTCGCATGTGAACTAATCCACGACGCCTCTGAACATAATCCTCCAGCCTGTTCCTTCTTCAAATAGGGATGTCTCGTAGAATTACCTTGTCCTTTTTCCCAATCTCTGCATTTTGTGGTTTGTATGTCCGCTTAATTTTTAACATACGTTTGCTCCTAATTTCAAATGCCCCTATATTCTCCTTTTTCGTATTTTCCTTCCTCTCGCGTTTCGCAGATGTGCAGTCTCGGTTCAGAAAGTGCTCAGCGACTGATCTATTCATGCTGGAAATTGTATGACTAGACGGCTATATTCGATACACCTTCGCTGTGTTAATTCGTTTAACATCAAATCCTTCGACGCTGAGTGCTGCATACACTGTAACTGAGTGTCACTCACAATGTACTCTTTACTTAATATCAGATACTGTAGCCGAATATTTGAAGTCACGCAGATTTCTCATCTTTGTAAAGGCCTGGTGGACAAGTTTCAAATTTAATCTGCCTCGGTTCAGGTTCTCAATGTACTATATACCATGTTTCACCACTTGACACTCACCGCTGAGCGGCTTCCGGGAATATCACGTCCGCTGGATTCCACGTTAAGGTCACGGCCCCCAGTGCCGTGCGAGATATCGTGTAGGCAGATTTGCGCGGTCGCTGCACGGATCGAAAGCACGTATTGCGCAATATATTTACCAGAGCAAAGGCTGAATGTCACGTTGGGCTCTGTTCCTTCTTCCCTTCCTCCCACACAAGGCCCTTTCCTTACCCACGTTCCCTCATCACCCTCTTCTCTCTCTCTCTCTCTCTCTCTCTCTCTCTTTCCTCTTTCTCCCCCCCCCCCTTTTCGCCATTCTCATCCTCTTCGTCTTCCAGCACCATCTTCTGGTGGTTATTCTCCTTTCTCTTCCCTTTGGAGTTTGAAGCAGCATGAGGAGAATTTTCAACGTGCACTTCTTCCAGCCATATTAATCAGAAAATCACTATACGTGGACCCTGTGCTGGAAGTTTAAATATTTCATTTGTTCGATAGGCACGAGGCCAGAATAAAGAAAAAAACAGGTATTTTCTTTCGTGGTTAATTTTGCGTTTATTTCCTTTTTTGTCTTTGGAAGACAACCTAAATTAATGCGCACTTGTTAAGAGTTTCTATAGCATTAACTTGTTTCACGACTGGTACTGAAGAAAACTCCGCAACTAATCGCTCTTTGTCTTCATTTGACATATAAATATCCGTTGGGAGTGTATGACATGTTTCCACGGGTGAGAAAATTGCACAGTGTGACGTTTCCTTCAGAAGTCGCACTTTCTTTCTCTGCTTCTTTATTTTAATTATTTTGTATTGGTGTTGGTCGTATTAAGAGCATCAGAAAAAATTTTAAAGATGTCTCGTTGGTTTCCAGGTGAACAGGTGCAGTCAGTGTGCTACAGGGGCAGACGCAGATTCAGTGAGAAGCATTATAATCGATACGTACCATACGTGGCCATGCTGTCGTTGTTGTCCGCAGCTCGTGGTCTTGCGGTAGCGTTCTCGCTTCCCGCGCACGGGGTCCCGGGTTCGATGCCCGGCGAGTTCGGGGATGTTTCTCTGACTCGTGATGACTGGGTGTTGTGTGTTATTCATCATCATTGACTCGCAAGTCGCCGAAGTGGCGTCAACTAACAAGGACTTGCAATACGGCGGCCAAACTTCCCCGCATGGGGTCTCCCGGTCAACAATGCCATACGATCATTTCATTTCATTTGTTACGAAATGTTATATAACTTGCAATACAGCCTAATTATCTTAAAGAACTGAGTGACTGTCTCAGGGAAAATTTATTAAAAGTGCAACTATGATTTGTGATTTAAAAAGGTCCGAGTTTACAGAAACAAGTGGAGATCTCAGTGTCACCTATAATACTGCCGGCTACTACCAAAATAGTAATATGTCGATAATGTTATCCCTGTAAAAGGATTTTTGTTGCTGTGAATGGAAAGGACTGGACTGGTTTTCGACTCTGAAAAGATTGTTATTGAGAGGAAACAATAGCAAAACTAAGTTCTGTTAGTAACCAGATAAACTGTAATTGCGTGAAAAGAAACGGTTGCTAGCCTAATTAGGCAAAGTTGTGCCCCAGTACTAGCATGGTACATAAAGAATGACAATTATGTGGGTTGATTTTACTTGGTACTGAACTTCCGCTTTACTGATAAGGTACAGAACAGTAGCACAGTTTATCAAGTAATGTTCCACTGAATTGACCTGAACAGCAGTGGAGAAGTATTAATGTATTTAGGCAACAACTGGCTCTCAGTAATACTTACTACCTGTACATTACAGTAGGAAGACGATGATAATTATTGGTAAGTGATTGCTAATGGGTCAAAATGGCTCTGAGTACTATGCGACTTAACTTCTGAGGTCATCAGTCGCCTAGAACTTAGAACTAATTAAACCTAACTAACCTAAGGACATCACACACATCCATGCCCAAGGCAGGATTCGAACCTGCGACCGTAGCGGTCGCTCGGCTCCAGACTGTAGCGCCTAGAACCGCACGGCCACTTCGGCCGGCTAAGTGATTGCTAATGGTGGAGTTCTATTGACCTAGACAAGAGGTTCTTTTGTCAGTTTTAATTATAGGGAATTACTACTACTAAAATAGTTATGAAGTAATGGTATCTTAATCTGAATGTAGTATAGTTCGTGTAATTGTAGCCAGCTGCTTAGTTTTGAGTGCTGTTATTGCAATATGACATTTAAATTTGCCTCAACACTTGTCATAGGGACCGAGAAACCAATTTATCGATAGATCCAGATCGTGGCTCAACATATTAAACTGAGTGGAAGTCAAAATCCGCTCCGTTTAATATAGACTATTTTAGCATCTGTGATTTTAAATTGTTTGATTGTGCTCCACATTATGTACAAGTTTTTTAGCTGTGTTTACCCAACCTGTAAGGTTATTTGTAATGTTAGTTACATAACACATGAACTTGTAAGCACTATTATGTCAATTAAAAGGACTCTTTGAACTGAGTACTTTAACTCTACATACATAAAAACTCTAAACTTATGCTCACTAAATAATTACGTATTTTACATCTCCACGGAGTTTGTCAACTTTTGTTAAGGTAAATAATTCCTTTTCATTTCAGTGAAATAGGATACTCGGATTCATCATAGCAGCTTGGCTAGGACCCTGTCTAGGAAAACGACTAAGGATAAAATACAGTGGTCAACACAAAATTTACGGAACACAAAATTACTATGGAAAACGAAACCACATAACTGGTCCATGCTATGTTACAGTACTCAACTGATAAGCTGAGCTGAAGGTAGTAGCATCTTCTATTTCCTTTGCAACAAGCTCTGAAAATTGTCTTCTTAGAGTCGGATTTTCATAGTACAGAGCTAACCAAAGTATGTCATGAATAATACGCCGCGTTGCTTCTACATCCGAGGCTATATTATACGTGCTTGCAGTTCTTCTCACTTCTTTCATTTCACCAGATGCGCACTCTTTGCCTGCAAGCCACCGACTGACTCGTGCCACAGAGGAGCCTAGCAGTTCGACCGCCAGAGCCATGTCTTCTATTCACGTCTAGCCAGTTCCGTTGTGGGGGGACTTCATGTTCTACGTGATAATAATAATAACATCCAAGTAAATGTTTTATTCATTATTCATTATTTATTATAAGTTATGTAATTCTAATTAATCTATGAATGAAATTTCAAAAGTAATGTGCTGTAAAATAATGCAAAGAGCTAAAAATTTAATTGTAGTACTGGTTCATGCATAGGGAAAGTAGGTTTTACGTGATTACAAACCTATTTTCCCTACGCTTGAACCAGTACTACAATTAAATTTTTGGCTCTTTACATTCTTTTGAAATTTCATCCATAAATTAATTAGAATTACATAACTTATAATAAATAATGAATAAAATATTTACATAGATGTTACATCAAAGAGCGTAGTTATACAGAAGACACATTAAGTAAAAACAGACGAAGACGTTGAATGAGATCATCATAGAATAATAGATAATATCGATAATAGTGTTACAGAGCACTCAAAAATGTATACGAGATTATACAACCATTAGTTTTAAGTACAAGGACTGTACTGTTTTTGGAGAGTTACTAGAGACACCGCCCATACATAGGGACAGGAAAAAATCGGTGTTATTTTATGGTCAAAATCGGTGTTATTTTTTGCACTTTTCCGTGTTATTTGTCGGTGTTATTTTCTGGCAAGCTTTTTCTATTATCAGTTTTCTCTTTTTGTCATATTTAACCATTTTTCAATGCTATGTTGAAAATGGAACTATTCCTAAGATAGGGTGGGCCAAACATGAGACAAGTGTAGAGAAAAATTATTTTAACAAAAATTTTTGACACAAATAATTGTTTAAAAACAAACACCAAAGGTAAAAATTAAAATAACAGTATGATGCAGATATTTATTGATGACATGTTTCCCGCTTCTTCATATCGTTCCTTTACTTTTACTGTTAAAAGTGGTAGAGTTGTAAGCTTAATGACTGATGACGGTGTTGGCAGTGTTCGCGCTCACCCTCCTTCCAAATACTTGCATTACATTCATAACAAAAGGCTGAGACTGTCGGCAACGCTACGATGGAAAAAACATATACATTACCATCAGTGGAACAGAAACTTACATCCATTCGTATCGTAAACCACGAAACTATCTGTTACGTAATGACTTACTCATTCGGCTACTCTCTCGTCTCAGTGATCACATTTCTTCAAGCCTTATATCGTTGCTGTGTTATTAACCGCATTTAATAAACATTGGCGATGTGTTTGTGATAGTTTTCATTGCGCCATTGCTCTGAAACGGCACACTGCGGCACATACACTGCAAAAGAAAGAAATAATCGAAATTCATACAGTGTTCGTTCGTACGCGCTAGCAAAAGTCGATAGTCGAAAGGCCTCTAGTTACGTCACGACTGCAAAAAGTAGTGCGACAGTTAAACATACAACATTTCAACATTAAACGTCATTAGATTTACGACACTTCTTACGAGGACACACAGAAATTTTGTTGAAAAACTCCGATTTTGCGTGACTTCCTTAAAAACCGCCGAATTCGCATTATCTCCTTAAAAACAGCTGAATTCGCGTTATTTCCTTCAAAACCACCACATTCGCGTTATTTGTCGCGTTATCAAAAATGTTCAAATGTGTGTGAAATCTTATGGGACTTAACTGCTAAGGTCATCAGTCCCTAAGCGTACACACTACCTAACCTAAATTATCCTAAGGACAAACACACACACCCATGCCCCAGGGAGGACTCTAACCTCCGCCGGGACCAGCCGCACAGTCCATGACTGCAGCGCCTTAAGACCGCTCGGCTAATCCCTCGCGGCGTCGCGTTATCGTTTAAACGAATTTTCCTGTCCCTACCCGTACATCGTGTTGTTTGCTCTTCCGCGTCGGTCGATTTTAAGAGGAAAACATTAGAAACTTCAAGAGGTTAGGACTTCAACATAATCGTAATTAGTTTCAAGCCTCAAAGTATTGGGAATGTTATCGAATGACATCAAACATTCTTTTGCCTCATTTTGTGGAATGTAATCGCAAGCACTTTGAATGTTGCACGGGCATAGCACGTATTGTGATGCGGAATTAACGGTATCCTAAAGGCAGTGTAATTTATTTCACTTGTATGGTAGTGTATGCGCATTCCAACCAAAGCCATCAGTTCTTGTTAGACTACGGAAGTCCTTGTCACATAATACTCTTGGTAAAACTGGTCACCGGTAACTTTCCAGTCATCATCAGATCTAAATATTTTGGCAGCAACACGTAGTCCAAACCGGTCATCAGTTTCGGTTAAAAGTCACGGTCTTCTTAGGGCAAACGGCCTGATTCCGCGGATCAATTCTTGCATCTACGTCTATACTCCGCAAGACACTTTACAGTGTGTGGCGGTGGATTTCCGCGGTAATACTTTCTCCCCTCCTCCTCTCCCATTGGCGAATTTACGGGGTAATAACGACTGCCGGTAAACTTCAGTTTGAGCTCCATTTTCTCCGCTCTTTTTCATCTTGGTCATTTCGTGAGACATATAGGAGAAAATACGTTGCCCAGCTGTCAATCCAACGTACGCTCTCAGACAGTGACACGTGCTTCGTCATACTGATACCTCACTTATAGGGACTTAACTGGAATTCGTAGAGTACTCCTAGAATACACGGAAGACATCAAGAGGTGTACGCTCAGTAGCGAGCCGCGCTGATGACGTCAGAATGAACCTAACCAGTGCTCATGGCCCGCAATTTCCATAACGTATTCTACTGTAATGCCGCAAACAAGCGAAAAAAGGTTGTTAACGCCAGTTTTTTATTAGTGCCTGGCGATTGTGTATAGATTTACGCTATAATTAACTGTGTACTGGGAATTTTTTAGCGTAAGTTTTTAAGTGAAAAATAGTGGTTTGCTGCGCGATCGCCTGTTGTACTAACCACAGTACACAAGTAAGTAGGTTAGGAATTAAATTTCATATATTTCCTAAAAACAATGAGACCAAACGAAAATGGATAAATGTGCAGATTTCAGTTGAAAATCTCATGTATGCTCAATATATTTTGCTGACTGGGATTATGAAATGGATTTGAAAAGTGTACTGTTGATTACACCTTCGAAACGAAAGTTAAACATTGATACTGTCTCATCTCTAAATGTACCATCCTTCCCTGCTGTTTTAAGGCGTGGTAATGGCGTTAATAGTGAGAGAAATATTTGGCAACAAAAACGAAGGTTAAGAACATATTTTACAGGTAAATACAGGGTGTTTCAAAAATGACCGGTATATTTGAAACGGCAATAAAAACTAAACGAGCAGCGATAGAAATACACCGTTTGTTGCAATATGCTTGGGACAACAGTACATTTTCAGGCGGCTAACTTTCGAAATTACAGTAGTTACAATTTTCAACAACAGATGGCGCTGCAAGTGATATGAAAGATATAGAAGACAACGCAGTCTGTTGGTGCGCCATTCTGTACGTCGTCTTTCTGCTGTAAGCGTTTGCTGTTCACAACGTGCAAGTGTGCTGTAGACAACATGGTTTATTCCTTAGAACAGAGGATTTTTCTGGTGTTGGAATTCCACCGCCTAGAACACAGTGTTGTTGCAACAAGACGAAGTTTTCAACGGAGGTTTAATGTAACCAAAGGACCGAAAAGCGATACAATAAAGGATCTGTTTGAAAAATTTCAACGGACTGGGAATGTGAGGGATGAACGTGCTGGAAAGGTAGGGCGACCGCGTACGGCAACCACAGACGGCAACGCGCAGCTAGTGCAGCAGGTGATCCAACAGCGGCCTCGGGTTTCCGTTCGCCGTGTTGCAGCTGCGGTCCAAATGACGCCAACGTCCACGTATCGTCTCATGCGCCAGAGTTTACACCTCTATCCATACAAAATTCAAACGCGGCAACCCCTCAGCGCCGCTACCATTGCTGCACGAGAGACATTCGCTAACGATATAGTTCACAGGATTGATGACGGCGATATGCATGTGGGCAGCATTTGGTTTACTGACGAAGCTTATTTTTACCTGGACGGCTTCGTCAATAAACAGAACTGGCGCATATGGGGAACCGAAAAGCCCCATGTTGCAGTCCAATCGTCCCTGCATCCTCAAAAAGTACTGGTCTGTCCCGCCATTTCTTCCAAAGGAATCATTGGCCCATTTTTCAGAACCGAAACGATTACTGCATCACGCTATCTGGACATTCTTCGTGAATTTGTGGCGGTACAAACTGCCTTAGACGACACTGCGAACACCTCGTGGTTTATGCAAGATGGTGCCCGGCCACATCGCACGGCCGACGTCTTTAATTTCCTGAATGAATATTTCGATGATCGTGTGACTGCTTTGGGCTATCCGAAACATACAGGAGGCGGCGTGGATTGGCCTCCCTATTCGCCAGACATGAACCCCTGTGACTTCTTTCTGTGGGGACACTTGAAAGACCATGTGTACCGCCAGAATCCAGAAACAATTGAACAGCTGAAGCAGTACATCTCATCTGCATGTGAAGCCATTCCGCCAGACACGTTGTCAAAGGTTTCGGGTAATTTCATTCAGAGACTACGCCATATTATTGCTACGCATGGTGGATATGTGGAAAATATCGTACTATAGAGTTTCCCAGAATGGCGCACCAACAGACTGCGTTGTCTTCTATATCTTTCATATCACTTGCAGCGCCATCTGTTGTTGAAAATTGTAACTACTGTAATTTCGAAAGTTTGTCTGCTTGAAAATGTACTGTTGTCCCAAGCATATTGCAACAAACGGTGTATTTCTATCGCTGCTCGTTTAGTTTTTATTGCCGTTTCAAATATACCGGTCATTTTTGAAACACCCTGTATGTTACCAACTAATGAAGAAATTACTACTAGACATAACGTTAACAGTGAAAACAAACACGGTTGTAAGTGCGACAGTGTGTTCTTATGTCTACAATTAGAAATTGAAACAGAAATAAAAGACCTCCGCCAAAATAATGGAGATTTTCGGGATCGTCTCTCTCGATGTAATGTTGATTTACTGAAATTAAATCACGTTCAAAAAGTAATTTAGGGCTCGTTTTCTGTCCGTCAGCAACAAGTGGTTCTGAACGGACGGTGCACTAACTGGTCACCTGAAGTTATTGCAGAGGCTGCGACTTTACGTTGCCTATCTTATGAAGCGTTTTCTTTTGTTAGGGACATGTAGAAATATCCTCTTCCTAGTGAAGTCACTATCAGAAGAAGGCCCAGGAAATTTAGCATTCCACCGTGAATTACTGATTTAAACCTTAATGCTCTGAAAACTCAATCAGAGTCATTAACAAAGAAAAGTTGTAACATAACTTTCAGAATAGATAAAGAAAACCTGTCGATTAAGTTGAAAAGTTTAAAATGACATTATAGCGAGTTTCTCCGTAATACATGTCTGTGCGATCTCAGCCCGTGAGATCCCAAGGTGGTGCAAGACATTGACCTCCTTCGTAGGCTTTCCATCAGCGTTTCACCGACCATAAAAAAGTAGTCCGATTAATATAAAACTTAACAATAACAATAATAATAAAACACGGAAAATCTCGATTCCCTTCTTACCTGAATCTAAGTTAAATGTTTGTGTCGAGTGCCTATAAGCTTTAACGCAATGTGGCCTTGAGAGAGGGTTGACGATAACGTAACAGCTCACCAGTACAGTGTGTTCTGTCCGTAGTTGACTATCTCCACAACCCACAGGCGATTACGAAATCATCCCGCGAAGAAACTAGCCGCTTTTCGTTGGATCGTAACTCTCTGTTCTGTTAATCCGGTATAGTAACGAACGCAGACTAAATTACAACACTTAAGGAACGATTGCATTTGCTTATATAACCAGATTACGAAACAGACGCCGAGGCTGTTTGGTGTAGCTACTTCACAAGAACGCGCCTGACGGTTCGCTCGTGACAGGAAATTGCTAGAGTGCTGTTAGGACCCCATAAATTGCAGGAGAAACCTTACAATGCTCACAATATACGTAATTTGGCACTTTTAGCAGGAGACGCCGAGTTGCGTAAGCACACGATCGGCGTCTGAACACATAGGCTGCTGCGGAGATGCTGAAGGTTAGGTGGGAGAGGGCTAAGAGGAGAAGCCCGAGCCATCCGACGAAGGTCAGAATGGTATCAACATTGCAGTCACAGTGGCTACTGCAGTGCGAGGTTGGTACAATGCAGTGAATTTTCTAGATATGCAACTTGCAGAGACACTCCGTACCAGCCCTAAACAATACGAAATCAGCGAAAGTGCGAAGTTGCGTTTGTGTTTAGTACACCATGCAGACTTTCTCAGCTGCATAATAGTGTACTCGTCCATTTGGAACCACTTGCCTATCAAAGTGGTGAGGGTGGGGTTCAAATGGTTCAAATGGCTCTGACCACTATGGGACTTAACTGCTGTGGTCATCAGTCCCCTAGAATTCAGAACTACTTAAACCTAACTAACCTAAGGACATCACACACATCCATGCCCCAGGCAGGATTCGAACCTGCGACCGTAGCGGTCACGCGGCTCCAGAGGGTGGGGTGAGGGGGGGGGGGCACAGTCCGCGACAGGTGAATTCTCATACTTTATTCATCGAGTATATAAGGATGAGAGTACTTAGCGACTTGGAAGCAAATGTACACATAAAATCAAGCCTTTACGAAATTTACTGGTTTTCCGCCAAAAGAAACTCATTTTGAAGGCTACATACAGAGCCGACACGTATCGGAACTTCACGTAATTGTGGGGGCTGAAGCGGGAATATTCCACAATCTCCTACAGCAAATTCCGCATTTTTTCAACCGAAATTGACCGAGAAAGAAAGTGTTACATAACTTGTTAATCGCCCCCTCGTAAATTCCTGCGCAATGCCGCATTCGTCCTCTAGTAATCTATAAATTCTTGGCACGAAGTCGGCGGTAGATGTACCACGTGTGTTTGTACAAAGATCACACATTCCTCGTATATTAAAAAAAATGTGTTGTATTACCGCCTGATAGGGCAGATACCGTCTGACAGATTTTCCCATATTCTGCCGAAGAAGTCGATGGAATGATTTCACCGTTCTCACCACCATCTGTTGCACTGTGAATCTTTCGTTCTTCACTACGTGCGTCCGCGCGATCCAACGAGCGTGTCGAAGCAGTGGTAAGGCACTGAAGTCCTTGAATTCTTATCAACTGTAGTATTCTAAACAGTATTCATAAACATCGGAATCAAAGACACGCATTTCGAAGGTTTTAACTTCACCTTTCGTCTTGATGATAGAAGTGAAGCGTCAGAAGGCACATTTAATATAGTGGAACTGTTCTGGCCATTGACTGCTCAACAGCCAGTCACAACCTCAAACACCAGCGTTGAAGTGTCCCTTTTCACGGACTGATTACCTTTTATCGCAATTCAAAATATTTTTCGAAAGGAAGTATTCCAAGAATTATATGGAACTAAGTTTCAAATGCTAACACAGTGGTGAAGCCATTTAAATCTGAGCTATTATTTTTGATACTTCCTGTTAAACTATTCTTATTTAAAATAAGTTCCATTTATTACAAGCAAAAGTGCTATGTTGGTTGGCAATACGTTCGATGACGCTTGACCACGTTTGCTAATAAATATTACCATACACGTTTAAAAATACTTTAAGAACAAGACTATCGGTCTTCGTTAGAGAATAAAAATTCAGTTTAAACAATGTAAGACTTAACGCGCCAGTTCGATGCGTCATCACCTCAATTTGAACGGCCAGATATTATGATTTGTTATTCGACTTGACAGAAAACGATTATTGGTTTATTTAAGTGTGAGATAAAAGCAATTGAATTGAAACAACGATTTATACGTATTCAGATAATGACAATACACGACCTTTACGTCTATTGTAGCGGAAAGAGAAGAAGCACAATTGGAAAACAATCTCGAAGCGTCTGCGATTGCCATAGATATAATTTACGTGAAAAGCTGATTCCTATTGTATCATTGTGCCAGTTGTTTCTCGTCGATAATAAGACATTATAAAAGGCATACGTTATTTAGTAATGGATGCAGAGTAGTACAGTGTTAGTATTTTATATAAGATATTCCTTCTGGATCTACGTTCTCATTCGTTGAAAAGGGATCATGCATAAAAAAACTCTAAAGTGTGAAACGAGAATCATCCACCATCTGTCTGAACGGTGACCTGTTGAGGGAGGGATATGCATAGCCTCACGTGATGTTAGACAATCATTTACTGCCCCCCCCCCCCCCCCCCGTAGGGTTGCCATATGTAGCCATTCACAAGGATGGGGCCCCTCCACGCCCGCACCAACGTGGTGACCAACACAAAAGTTCTACTGTCACCTCCGTATGCATGTTAGTTTTGAATCAAGGCGTCACAGGATGCAGGCTGTGATGTTATCCATGCGTCTGGGTAAGACTACTCATTAACATGGTCCATCAGGAGATAGAAGTGGTCGAAAGCGATCGAAGGGTAGCGGTTGTAAGAGCAGAGGAAAAAAAGTGCCAAGGCCAGCGCCAAGGGAAAAAAACCTCTGCGACAGTAGGACGGGTAGTAAGGGCAGTAGCGGCTTGCTATCTGCGACAGTGCATGCAAGGTGTGGTTGTGTTAGTTCGAGGTATCGTGCATCGTTACCTTTGTCGTTGTTGGAGCTTGTTGCGGCGCTTGCTGCAGTTGCTGCGTCCCTGCAACAGTTCAAGGTCGTTGTGGATTAGTGGGCGATCGGTCATAGATCGGCTCACGGACTGTGTAGGGGGGTGTGTGTGGCCGGTTTGCGTGCTGTGTACAGTACGGTTTCCCTGCGGTTGCCTGTTTTTCGGCTAGTCGCACATCTGGGTTTCCAGTAATAACTGTGTTGCAGGGGCTCGCCAGTACTGTCGTGTTAGCGTTCTATAGACCATAGATGTTCAGTTCCTAGCCAGTAATGTCTTTGGTCTGTTATGCTTCCATCTATGGTTGTGGTCGTAGTTACCCAGAGAAAGGATAAACGGGTTGCGCGAGTGTCTCGTGTTATTGTACAGTCGTGTGGAGAGTTTTTGGAATACCTGCAAGATAGTATCTAGCCGGTATTCCCGGTGAAGATCCGCGATGCGTGTGTAGCGCGGAGCGTTGCTTATGATTTTGAGTACTTTGTTCTGTATGAGCTGCAGACGGCGCAGGCGAGTTGGCGCAGCGTATCCCCAGACAGGGGCTGCGCACGTCATCAGGGGTCTAATAAGTGTCATGTACATGGACCTAGACACCCTCCTGTTTAGTGTGCTACGCCTGTTAAGCATAGGGTAGAGTTGTTTGAGCCTCGCGTTAGCTTTGTTGGTCACGTGTTGAATGTGGTCCCCCCAGAGTAGTTTCCTGTCCAGCCAGACACCGAGGTATTTGACCTTCTCGCGGAAACGTATTGGGCGTGTGTGTAGTGTTATTGGGTTGCAGTGCTGATGTTTGCGCAGTTGCTTCGGTCTTCTAGTGAACAGAACGGCCTCGCACTTGTCGACGTTTACTCTAACACGCCATTTCACCAGCCAAGGCTCCGCCGTTCTGAGTGCGGTCTGTAGTCGTGAGTTAATGTTAGACGGCTTCCAATCTTGCGCAAGGATGGCAGTGTCATCCGCGTAGATTGCTACCGTCGTGTTATGTGTAGCTGGGAGGTCGTTGATGTAGAGGTTAAACAGTAAGGGCCCTAGGATACTTCCTTGGGGTACTCCTGCCTGTATACCATGTCGTGTCGATTGTTTGCCCTGCACGTCAGTGTTGAAACTCCTGTCCGTGAGATATGAGTGTATGAGACGTACGAGCCCGTCGGGGAACCCTGCGTCACTGAGTTTGCGTATTAGGCCGTTGTGCCATAGACGATCGAAAGCCTTTTCGATGTCCAGGAACACCGCCCCAGTTGCCTTGCTTGTGTTGTATCCGTGTGTTATGTATTCAACGACGCGGAGGAGTTGTTGTGTTGTTGAGTGGTGATTCCTGAAACCGAATTGCTCCGGTCTCAGGGTGTCGTTTGTGATGCAGTGCCTGGTGAGTCGTTTTAATATTACCTTCTCAACGATCTTGCTGAGCGCGCTCAGCAGACTGATGGGTCGGTAATTTTGTGGGAGGGAGTGGTCTTTCCCCGGCTTCCTGAACATCAGGACCTTGGCCGTCTTCCAAAAGGCGGGGAAGTGTTGGTGTTTGAGTAAGGCATTCGTAATGTGTGCTAGGTAGTCTACAGCTTTGTCCGTGAACTCCTGGAGGACACGGTTTTGAATGCCATCGTGACCAGGGGCCTTCCTAGCTGTGGTGTGCATGATGGCCCATTTGATTTCTGCTGTACTAGCTTGTCGGATGTTGTTGCGCGCTGGTTGGGCCAAGATGCGTGTGACCTCCTGGTCCGTATCAAGTGTGAATGCTGGGTCTGAGGGATCCAGGTTCGGTGTGAATGACGCTGCGAGTGTGAGGGCCATCAGTTCCGCTTTTTCTTCCGCCGAATATGCTGGTCCGTCTGGCCCTTGTAACGTGGGGGTGTACAGTTTCTCCCTGGTGAAGTGTCGGGCTAGCTGCCACACGCCAGGCCGCGTGGTGTCTAGCCCTTCGAGTTTCTGGTCCCACTGTTGTGTCTTGAATGTTTGTATTTTTTCCCGGATTATACCCTGGAGCCTGTTAATGTGCCGTTTGAAGTGCTGGCGCCTGGTACGCTGCCAGTGTCTCCTGAGGCGGTTCCTCATTGAGATTAGGCCCAGGATTTCCTGGGGCAGGGCAGCACTGTGTTGTTGTGGCGTGCGGATTGGTATGGTGTTGGCTATTGCGTCCTGGACGGCGCCGGTGAGGGTTTCGACTGCCTCGTCAATTTGGGCTGTCTCGTTAATCGCGTGGGTTGGTGGGATGCGACTGTCAAGCGCTTCCTTGAACTGGGTCCAATTCGCGCGCCTGTAGTCTAACATCCTGCGTTGTTCCATGTTCTGCAGTGTTTCTTCAATGTATAGTATAACGGGTTGGTGATTTGAGGGCAGATCGTTTTCAACGACAACGTTGAGTGTCGTTGTTATGCCCTTGATGAGGGCCATGTCTAGCACGTCTGGCCTGTGTCCCCTCCGGTAGGGAATGTGCGTCGGTTCGGTCGGCGCTAGTGTGATGTAGTTTCGTCCTAGTGCATGTTCGTATAGTTTCTTGCCGTTGGAGTTTCGTATTCGTGAGTTCCAGTCCGGGTGTTTTGCGTTAAGATCTCCAGCGGCTATTACGCGCGGTGATGTGTTGAGTATTGTGCTGATGTCGCGTGTTTTGATGTTTTTAGGGCTGTTGTATACTGACACCAGTGTAGTGTAGGCTCCGTTGAACACGACCCTGACGGCGGTTGCCTCTAGTTTTTCGAGTTCAGGGAGCACTATGTTTGTGTGTTCTATGTCTTTGTGTATGATGATGGCTGTTCCGCCGTGACCGGAGCCGTCCGGTCGGTCGGTACGATAGACGCAGTAGCCGGTGAAGTTTAGTTGGTTGCGTGGTTTGAGCTTAGTTTCGCTCAGCAGTGCGATAAGGATACCCTTACGCTCCATGAACGCGGCGAATTCCGCCCTTTTGTTATTGATCCCGTCTGCATTCCAGAACAGGATCTGTGTCAGTGTCTGGTTGTTTGCGATGGGGGCGGGGTGTGGTGTGTTATCCATGTATGTGTGTAAACAGTGTGGTGAATGCTGTTTGTATGGCAGCCCAGTACTGCCCGGGTTGGGCAGTCGTGAGCTGTGTGAGGAGTGTGGCGACGGCCGCCCAGATCTTGTGAAGGATCTGGGTGGTCGTGTGACGGGGGAATAGTGTTTCCAATAAACCCCCGGATGTTGTGTTGGCGTTGTGTGTGTCGGCCTGTGGCTCAGTTGTGGTGTTAGCGGCCGCTGGTGCGGGTGTTGGCGTTATGGATGGGCTGGCGCTTGTGGTGTTGTTGCGTGGAACATTTTGTGGTGCCTGTGTATTAGATGTGTTGGGGGGAGGAGTAGTGTGTGTGCTGGTGTTGCTGGCTTGCTGACTGTGTGTCTGTGTGTCATTGTTTTGTTGTCGCTGGGTATTCTGTTGTGGTGCGCGCGTGTTCCCGCTCCTGTTTCCACGTGTTCGCCTACGCCTTCTCTGGGTTTTCGGTTCTGGGGCTCCCTGTGTTAGTGTGTTTTCATGTGTGACATGTGTAGGTTCGCAGGCAGTGGCTACAGGGGGTGGGGTCGTGTTGTTTCTGGGGGCTGTTGTTGGTACCGGTGTGGGTGCAGTGTCGTGTGTTGGCTGAGACAATTGTGTTGCTGTCGCAGCGGTTGTGATAGGTGTGTGTGCTGGGCGCAGAGGTTCCGCGGCCTGCACTGCTCCTCCAGGGCGTGTAGCCATGGCGAACGACACTCCGTTCCTGACAGGGTTTGGTGCGGGCCTTGGTCGTGTTATGACGTTGGGTGGCTTCGACTGTTGGTTTTTGCGCCTCTGCGCCTCTCTGTATACGTTGCAGCCCCTGTAGTTGGCCGCATGGGCTTGGCCACAGTTGGCGCAACGGCGTATGTTTTCGTGTATTAGTGTACATGCGTTGGAAGCGTGATTGCCAGCGCATCCGCGGCAACGGGGTGCCAGGCCGCAGCGGAGGCCCGAATGACCGAACCGCTGGCAGTTGTTACATTGTTGGGGGACTTGTGGCGGTTCGTAGATTTCTACCCTTACGTCCATCCGCAGAAGGCTTTTTATCTGGAGAAGGCCGCGGGAGGCGGCCGTATCGGCCATCTCAACCAGGTAGTGTGGTAGACGGTGGTGGGAGCGGAAGCCTGTCATCCTGGAAGCACTTTTGCAGTCGAATCCAAGGAAGTTAAGCGCCGCTTGTACTGTGTTGTTTGGGGTGTTGGGGTCCACCCCCTTTACCACGTACTGCTGTGTCCGTTCTTCGGCGGTCCTGTACGTATAGTGCTCGATTTCCTTTTCTTTGAGGAAGATAAGGAGATCTTTATATTCACTGTTAGTTGATACGTACAGTGAGGCCCTATCCCCAGAGTACTTCGTGTGTAGCGTGCAAGGTGAGTGCCTTTCCGCGAATGTTGTGTTGAGGACGCTGAGGTCCCCGTAGTTCTGGATTACGACTGGGGGAAAACCAGTCTTCTGTTGTGTGGGCGTAGCTGCGGTTGGTGCTTGTGTGGTGTTGCTGACCGCAGGTCGGGCCGTGTTTGTTGTTGTAGCATTGGTGTTCCTAACATGAAGCGCGGGTTTTGGTGTAGGTAGCAGCGCCTTTCGGCTACCTTGCGAGTGTGTTTGCTCGCTTGTTTGCGTGGTGTTTCTTTGTTTGCGTCGTGGGCCCTCCACCTGCCAGGGCCCAGTGTAGTGTTGTTCTGTGTCCGCATCTGCGGCTGCCGGTTCCGCCGTTGGAGTCGGTTGCCGCAGTGGGACAGTGGTGCATGAGTCACCAGATGCAGGTGAATGTAATGTTATATGGAGTGTACTTGTCCGCGTGGGGGACTCACTTGTGCCGCAGAGGTCGGTTATTAATCGACGCTGGCTCAGCAGTTCCTGCGCTTGCGCAACGATCTGCCGGTCCTTGTCGGCCAACACCTCCTCAACAGCGGCAAGCGGGACGCTGACGTCGACGGGAACAGCCGACTCTCGCGCCTCTTTAGCTGCAGCCTTGCTGCGGGTTAGGGCGGGGGAAACACCGGCGGAATCTGCCATCGTGTGTTTGCAGGAGCTTTATTTGGTGTGGGTGGGCACGACAATTATGCTTTTTCTGAGAAGAAAAGGCTAATAGTAGGTCCTACGAAGAGGGGGAATACCCTACGGCCTACCGTGCGCCGTTGGTGCAGTGGCGCGGCACCTAAAGGAGGTGCGGAGGAAGAGAAGTGGCCTACAGTACGCGGGGTGGTCCGACGTGAACGGGCCCCTGGCACTGATCAACCCTAACACAGAACGAGAGAGTCTCGCTAGGTTTGTAACCGAAGTTACGGGTTACTGTGAGTCAGTGACTCTTGACGACAATAGAGCTTCTCCGCGAGCTACGCGGCTTCTCGACGAAAGGGAGCAAGCTCAACCTTCCGCCGATCAACCGAGCGCTACTGGCGCCTCGAAAGGAACTCTCTGTAGAGCAGAGCGGTCAGCGAGGCCTAAACCCCAATAGCTACCGTTGCACCGGCCATCACCGGCTGAGAGCTCCTTCCGCTACGACGGCAGGAGCGCGTCTTTTGCCATATGTAGCCGTGACCTCGTTGGGATACAGTGAGATGGAGTGTAAAAATGAACTAAAAAAATTATTTAACGTAATTACTTTTTATTTAGAACACAATTACATGGAACTTGTTGCGGTAGAAGTCGTTGGTACACCGTATTTTTCGGAAGATTTCGCCATTTCCAACAAGTCTTCTTTCCATTTTACGTATTTATGAAACACCATGAAAGCTTGTAGTGAAACTGGCACAATAAGATTGATGGTAAAGCTTGTGGTAGCAATCGATAGTTTTCATCAGTTTATTGGGCGACATCAGCGAAAATACTCTTTCCACAGTGGCTTACTCGCATAATTTTAGCTGTTGGTATTTGCGTTCAGGGTTTTCGGTTTCGTTAAGAACGTAAATCTACATTTATTCCACGGAGTGTCTAGATTTCCATTCTTCTGAGTCACGCCTAGTTTCTAAAAAAGCTGTTTTAGATACCGTCATCCAATCAAGTAGGTACTTGATATTTGCTGGCCGGTGGGGCCGAGCGGTTCTAGGCGCTTCAGTCTGGAACCGCGCAACCGCTACGGTCGCGGGTTCGAATCCTGCTTTGGGCATGGATGTGTGTGATGTCCTTAGGTTAGTTAGGTTTAAGTAGTTCTAAGATCTAGGGGACTGGTGACCTCAGATGTTAAGTCCCATAATACTCAGAGCCATTCGAACTTGATATTTATTGAAAGAAATAGCCCATGTCTTTTTTTTTTTTTTTTTTTTTTTTTTTCTCTGAGCACTATGCGACTTAACTTCTGAGGTCATCAGTCTCCTACAACTTAGAACTAATTAAACCTAACTAACCTAAGGACATCACACACATCCATGCCCGAGGCAGGATTCGAACCTGCGATCATAGCGGTCGCTCGGTTCCAGACGGTAGCGCCTAGAACCGCACGGCCACTCCGGCCGGCAGCCCATTTCTTTAAGTAATCAAATGCTGTGGTGTAGAAAGTCATTGTCCCTTTCTTAAATTTCGAAATAAAATTAATTATTTCTTGGTTATGGTTCTCAATCTTTAATTTGTTCAAATTCGTCTTTGTTTGCATGTCAATAAAATTGGTAGACTTCCTTTCATTCAGACATCTTTTATCGTCGGTAAATGTATCTCTTGTTCAATTACCGAGACATTATTCTTCTCCACAGTTTGATATATATATATATATATATATATATATATATAAAACAGAGCTAAGTTTGACCGCAGAAACATCGGGTAAATTTCACTGATCGGACTACTGAAAAAATTTTCTCATGTGAATTATGACCAAATTGAAGATTATGTAAAGTTTATGGTAATTTGGTTGAAGTAATTGTTATTTTAGAACTGAAAAGTTTTGGCAATTTCTGGAGGACATTGTCTCTTGGAGTTGTGTGTAAAATACAACACAACAGGCATAAACCCTTTTCTTCCCATGTCTGTTGAGATGTTCGTCAACAAAGCAAAAAGTGTTTGCTTGGCACCCACAAAGGAAAGAGGCCGAGGAAAGTCCAGTACGCACATTTTCAGTTGTTCTTCTAGTGAGTAGCAACATTTCGTATCGATGAACCTCTTTTTCCCACTGGCGTCATCGTCAAAGTCTTACTGTTGTTGCATTAAAGATGCTAGTTAAGTGGTGCTGGGTATTGTCTGATGTTGACAGTTTAAATAATAACGAAATGAACCACTAAGTAGTAGTGATGATAACTGAATTTACATAAAATTATCTGACGCGACCTAAAATGCTAAGTATGTTTTTGAAATGTCGTATTTCTCTACTAATTTCTTAACGCTACAACACTTTTAAAACAGTTTCATTATCCTTGGCACATGCGAGTAACGCATTTGAAAATGACCGTCTGTCTGTATAACGCGCAATGAAGTTTCTTCCGTGTCAAATTTATACCATTGCAGCTTTTCGGTACGACGCGCGCGAACTTGACGGTTCGTAGCTCCGAACCGGAGACAGATAAACATTCCCCCTTTCACTCCATCCTTCACGGCAGCGGCAGTTCTACCTTCTTGCTCTGCTTCACCTGCACGCCCTTGAGGTAAAACATTGACTTCAAATGTTCATACTGTAGCAACTACTCTACCGCTCATAATCCAATGAACGCGTGAACATCATTGTACATTTGTGTAGAACTGTGAAGTGTCCTCATAGCACTTACCACTATTGCAAGATGAGACCTTGCCTCAGAATGAAATGGGGGAAACAATTTTTAAGAACAGGCATTATTGTTGTTTTTGTTGTTGTTGTTGTACTCGCAGTTTTAGTTAACGCCTTACCACAAACTCGTGCGTGCTGCTGAAGGAGTGTTATGTAGCCTTAGTATCTCTGAGAGGGGGATTGTTGACTTGGCACCACATCGGTGCTGCCAACCCACAAGTCCATGCACTTCCTACAAAACGGAACTGGTGCCTGTGTGCCAACGTTTTGGATCAAATCATGTTCCAAAAGTGAAGTACTGTAAATATAAATACAAACTGAAACTGAATTTTGAAGGTGCGTATTTTTATTGTTTTTTGCTTCATTGTGCAATTTTGGTCTTCTGGCAGTTCATGAAAGCGCACATGTTTAACATATGAGAGTGCATGGAAGTTGGGGCTCTAATAATGAGTCCTCACGAATCCATGTTACTTCCGTGTGGCATTTACACTGTAGTGGTTGATTAATACAAAGCGTGCGCACAACCTTTATGTTGGCAGTGCCGAGAGAGAAATTAATATATATGTATTTCCCCTTTCTAGACTCCTCTCTTGATTAAGTCCTTATTGCTTTTCTTTCTAAACGCCCCCCCCCCCCACAACCACCACCACCAAGGCAGTGAGGTAATCGGTCGCATTTTCAGACACTTGCTGTAGGTAATACAGCATTATTATAGTGAAGGGTGAGGCGCATAGTTTCTAGTTTTGACAGTAGAGGGGCGCAACAAACGAAGTCGACTTGGGCATTTGCAGCAGCGTTGTAATGTCCGTGGTGGATTTGTTACTCAAGTGACATCCAATGACTAGTCCACATTCGAGTCACTGGCCTCTACTGTCCAACTAGTTCTGCCGTTGCTGCCTGCGTACTGACAGTACTCCCCGCCTCCTTTTATATTCGCGCGTTCGCATGTTGTGACATCTAAGGGTCAGTTTCGCATTACTTAGTGATGTTCGGACACTTTTGATCAAGTAATGTATGCGAGGTGTATAATTCATAAGTTCATAAGATTGTATTTAGTTGGAATATGAAATTTCTTATTGTGTTCCGCAATTGGCATCGGCGCGATCCAGTAAGAAGTGTACCAAGAGTGCTTCCGGAAGTGGAAACGGCTCTTGGAGCGGTCTATCAATTGTGGAGGAGCGTGTTTCGAAGGAGACCATACACAACAAGTGAAAGGTAAGCGTAGAAAATTTTTGTGGACAATGTTTCGTAATTTTTTGAATAGACCTCGTACGTCTAATATCCCCTGTTACACGTATTTGGTACTGGTCCCACACACTTGAGCGGTACTCTAGGATACCTTCTTTGTAGACTGATTGCATTTTCCTAATATCCCACTTACGAACCGTGAACCTCAGTCTGCCACCTGTTTCACCCAACATTGAGCTGGTGGTCGTTGTATATCAAATTGCTAAAATCAGCTATTTGAGTTAACTGATTCTGTTATTGACTTGTCGGTATTGTAATCGTTTTGTGAATTGCCAGTTTCCATACCAAATTTAATTATGGTCTCCTTCATAGTTTGCTCATCGTTGGGGTTGAGTAACATCGGGGATAGTCTAAAAATTTTCCCTCACTCCCGTCTCAACTAGTACTTCCCTTTCATACCTTTCGACTGTTGTGAGTGCCTTCGGTGTCTGTACCAGTTGTGAATAATCTTTCGCTCCCGCGCTTTATCCGTGCTACCGTCAGAATTTCAAAGAGTGTAACTCGATCAAAAACGTTATAAGCTTTCGCTAAATGTACTAATTATGTAAACGTAGGTTTCCCCTTCTTTAACCTATAAATCGGAAGGTCAGTATTAGCCTTTTGGCACTTTCTGTCAATCTTATTTTTTAGAGATCTATATTCCGTTATACATGCTTAGTGTGCTGCATTTTCGTGTTTTCTTTTGTGCATTGTTCAGTATCCCTTGTTACACAAGGATTTCTACTGGACCTTGCTTTTTGTCTGCTTGATTCTCGACTGCCTTAGCTAGTTTATCTCTCAACGCTACCCATGTGTTTTCTGTTGTATTCCTTTCCTCTGTTTCAGTCAATCTTTGGCTAATTCTCTCTTTGAAGTTCTCAATTACCTCTGGATCTTCAATTTTTCTAATTTCCATCTTCTTAATTTCCTAGCTCTCTGCAGTTTCTCCAGTATTAACGTGCACTTCATGACCAGCGGTCAGAGACAGCACCTGCTTGTGGAAATGTTTTGCAGTTTAAAATCTAGTTTAGAAATCTCTGTCGTATCGTTATATGTTCTGTCTAAGACCTACTGGTGCCTCCAGGTCTTTCACACGCATGCAGGCTTCTTTCAAGAGTCTTCAACCCCAATTATCAAATTATACTTTGTGCAAAATTCAGCCTGGCAGCTTCCCCTGTCATTTCTTCCCCCTCCCCCCCCCCCCCCCCCCCCCCGCCCCTCCACGTTCTCCTCCAATTTTTTCTTATATTCCTTTTCATACTCGTCTCAAATTATAAATAATTTTTTCATTTAACCATAGGTTCTTTCAGTCTTTTCATATGCGGAGTTAGTGGGCATATAAACTACCCCTACTGTGGTGGACGTTGGCTTAGTGTGTGTTTTCGCTAAGCTAATGCTTTCATTATGCTGTTCATAGATGCTTATCCGCATTCGTGTTTTCTTATTCATCATTAGACATACCCCTATTTGATTGCTTATTTACAATCCTGTGCTTGCCTAAACATAACTCCTGTTCATGCTGCCAATGTGCTTCATTAATCCCCTCCATCTAACATTATCCTATCCATCTCCATTTTCAAATTCTCTTAACCTACCTATCGGATTAAGGAACTTGACAATCCACGCTCCGACCTATAGACGACAGTTTTATTTCTTCTGAGTAATCCCGGCCTTGGGATTCAAATGAAGTATTTTACTTCACCAGCAAATTCTGTGTACAATACGATAGGGATTCCATTAGGTCCTGGAGATTTATTTTCCATCTCTAGTCACACTGCAATTCCCAGTTTTTAGTTCCTTTACCCGAGACTGACATAAGGTGACGTATGGTAAAGTGCCTGATAACTTGGCCACATCTTTCCACAACTGTGGCTTTTGCCGTGTTGAATAGTAGGTAGTCATCAAGAGCATTTTGCATGCACCAACCTAACATAGCTATCAACGGACGCATTACGACCGCTGTCCACACAGGTGGCTGATGGGACCCTATGCGTTTGCCGTAGTTTGGCACAGTACAGTGCCTTCATCTATTCTGCCTGTAATGCATCACCACATTATATGAGAAGAATAGCAAAGGCAGCTCCGCTCGCCTCTGAGAAACTGGCCGAACGTCACGGTCAGTAAACAAGGAGGTCGCAGAACAGGTTTACTGTGTTCACTGGAAGAAGCGAGGAACTTTAGGTTATAAGACCGGTACGCGGAAAAGCTTTTCGTTGCTGGAATATGGATCGAAAGTTAGACAGATGTTGTAATATCGTGGACGCAATGTTTAACGCAAAAGACGTCACGCATAATTTCTACAAACTTGTGTAGGTATCAGCCGCGCGGAGTGGCCGAGCGGTTAGGGCCCCATGTCACAGATTGCACGGCCCTTCCCGCCGGAGGTTTGAGTCCTACCTCGGGCATGGGTGTGTGTGTTGTTCTTAGCATAAGTTAGTTTAAGTAGTGTGTAAGACTAGGGACTGAAGATCTCAGCAATTTAGTCCCTTAGGAATTAACACACATTTGAACATTTTGTGTAGGTATCTTGTTGTTCATTGTGTAACCTATTGGTAGCACATGTCAGATGCATTTTCCATATTAGTTCTACCAAGTAAAATGAAGGATTAAAAATTGGGAAAAATTTATATAGGCGTTTCCATTCAACACGCGAGAAGACTGCAGGCGCGACCGGTTGCCGAAACGAGTGGGATAAGATTCATGATGATGATGATGATGATGATGATGACGATGAGGGTGTTGGTGTTGGTGGTGGTGGTGATGGTGTTGGTGGGGGTCAAGAGGAGGAGGAGGGGTAGGACGAGGAGATGAAAAAAAGGGCTGACGGATTAGTAGAACATTCTGTGATATTACTAAGGCTACTTAAATAGATAAAGGAGGCAGTAGTAGTAAGAAATAATTAGAGTACCAGCAGTGTCTAACAGAAAATAAGAAAATGACAACGGACTCGTTGCTCTCGTCTCTCTGTAAAGACACTAGATTCTGTCGTATATTCTGCGGATGACACTACCACACAGTCTTCCTTCAATAGGTTCCAGTGATGACCTCATTGTTACTGATCAAGAAGCTGGCTTCCTCCCGGCCACGAATATCTTTCGGCTCTCATTTTACTTCACTTCCAGAAAGGAGTATTTGATGAGTTCTCACCAGATTAGAAATTGTGTTATGCGGAACACTGGTGTTCCGGTAAGTGAATATGTGCTCCGTGAGAAACTACTAATAACACGGCATTTTTTGAAATTTTCACGGTACTAATCGCTTTTTTAAAAATTTTATTATGATATCTGTGTTATTAGCTACGACATAAATCTGAAGTAATCACTGCAGAAGGTAAGTTTTCTCATTTTTTAAAATTTTATTAGCCTTCAGAATAAAGAAGTTCTCCCATAAAAGTATCAGGATTCTCAGAGTGTGCCGTCAGACGAAAAGTTTGGGAACCCTGGCTTAGAGAGTAATGGCACCCGCAACGTAAAACGACATGTTGATGAAATGAACCGACGGCGGTAGCTTAGTGTTGAAAATACCGGTCACTTGTAATTCAGAAATCTGTCTGAGTACGGTGATGTAGTTGCAGTTGAATTGCGAAGTAACTGTTTCATTTCTGTATTGACTTTTGGTTCTTACGTAAGTGACTGCAGTCAAATGCCGGGTGATACCGAGAACACGTTCCTAAACTAGTATTTTTTTTTTAAATTCACCTTGCTGTCGAAAGGTTGTTAAACTCGCACAGTGTGAAGAGGAAGAAGAACAAAAAGAAGAGCAGGACGACGCAGGAAAGGAAACCTGCGACCGTCGTCGTTCTAGCGGAAGCGAGCTCATCGCTATTCCTGTCGTTGCGAAGAAACGGCCGGCAGATCGTATCTGGGTCTCCGTTGTACCCGAAAATAGCGTGAGAGACAGTCGCAGGCGTTGCAGTGCGAAACAGGTTATCTCTGCTTGAGAGGTGGCTTCGTCTATGCATTCCTATGAACTGCTTCATGACCTGAACCATGGAGTCAGCTACCGGGCCTAGCTGTTTCTTACGACGCTCTATGTCCTGATATACTCCCAAATTTAGAAAAGAACAGAACACATTGAACGATTAGAGATTGCATGTTCATTTTCACGGGACATGTAAACTATTATGTTCTGCAGAAATGATTAGCATTTGAACCATATCTGCCCGCGGGTTCAAGGTCAGCATAGATATAGAGGCGCAATACCACCTATCGGTAAAATGTGGCTATGGCTCCCGTTGTCGCTTTGAACCGAAGCAGAGAAGACGTGGAGGATGCCTCGCAGACGTATATGCGAACTGTACCGTCAGTTCAGTGAGTTTGAAAGAGGTTGGATTATTGGTATGAGAGAAATTGATGCATCCCTCCGGGAAATCGCTGCTCGCGTGGGACGAAGTGTTTCGGCAGTGTATCGGGTGTGCGCAGAATGGTTCGCGGAAGGCCATAGAACACGGCGAGATGGGTCAGGTCGCACCATCCAGACCATCCCCTGAGAAAGCCGACACATCCGAATTAAATTTCAGGGAAGATCTGCTTCGGCTGGAATTCATTATGGTGTTGGCCCACCGTTAGCCTTGATGACAGCTTCCACTCTCGTAGGCATACGTTGGCTCAGGTGCTGGAAGGTTTCTTGGGGAATGGCAGCTCGTTCTTCACTGAGTGCTGCACTGAGGGGAGGTATCGACGTCGGTCGGTGAAGGTTGGTATTCTGCCAAATAGCATGTTTCAGGTTGTAGGATATTTTGGCCGTACTCAGACACCAACCGTCGAAATATCGGAAAACCTGTATGAGGCTACCAGCTACCACATCCGAGGATAGTTCAAAATCGTTAGCTGCAGTCCCGTTGCACATATGTTCAGTGAACTTTGTGCCCAGTGGGCTTGGGGGTTGAACGGGACATCCTCCTCTAGCATTACTTTTCCTCAACGGTAGTTGTCGATACCAATATTATTTTTCGAATTTTGGACAGGTCAATATTATCTCAGCTGCTTTTCTGAAAACTTTCATATAATTTTATAGACAGTATGTTATATTTCCAGCTATAATTCATAAAGAGGAATTACTTTATTTTTGATGTTACAGTCGATAAGTGCTAGCTCTGAACGTATGCCTACAGTTAAACTTTTTATTTTTTTATTTTTTTATTTTATTTTTTTAGAAACATTTGAAATTATGAATTATTTGGCACACTTAAAACATCAATTATTAATTACGCAATCTAGTACTGCTTATTATGTTTATTTCCGGGTCCATTTACGAGATAATAATCGAAATTAATAGAAATTCATTTGTCAAGAAAAACTGTAAATCCTTTGAAATATAGTAGTAACAGTAGTAGTAGTAGTAGGGCAATGGTTCTTGCATGCTGGGAAGAACGAGTAAGTTCTCACTTCACCATGTCCCATACGTGTTCAATCAGAGAAAGATCTGGTGATCTTGCCGGCCAGGGCAGTGTTGTCCCCTACGAATAGCACGGTGCGTCGCAGAAGCTGTATGTGGACGTGCATTCTCCTGCTGGAAAAGCATACCACCTTCGTATCGAATGTATAATGCAGAAGCACAGAGTTGTAACTGATGGCTCCCCACACCATGAAACCTGTCCTGGGAACCTGTGTGTCGCCGGCGAATGCACTGTGGAATAGGCAACCCAACAGGTCCGCCATACACCTGTAAATTCATCATTCGCATACTGACCTGACAGACCTACTCTCATCACTGAAGACAATAGAGCACCATCCCCCCCCCCCCCCCCCACAGTAAATCTTTTGATACACTAAAATAGCTATGCTTGGGGATGTCGAGGCACTAGTGATACACTATGTGATCAGAAGTATCCGGACACCTGGCTGAAAATGACTTGCTAGTCCGTGGCGCCCTCCATCGGTAATGCTCGAATTCATTATGGTGTTGGCCCACCATTAGTCTTGATGACAGCTTCGACTCTCGCAGGCATACGTTGGGTCAGGCGCTGGAAGGTTTCTTGGGGAATGGCAGCTCGTTCTTCACGGAGTGCTGCACTGAGGAGAGGTATCGACGTCGGTCGGTGAAGGTTGGCACGAAGTCGGCGTTCCAAAACATCCCAAAGGTGTTCTATAGCATTCAGGTCAGGACTTTGTGCAGGCCAGTCCATTACTGGGATGTTACGGTCATATAACCACTCCGCCACAGGTTGTGCATTGTGAACAGGTGCTCGATCGTGTTGAAATTGCAGAACATGTTTTGAGGCATCAAGGGATCACAAATTTAGCATTGGAGGGCAGCGTGGAGGGTAAAAATCGTAGAGGGAGACCAAGAGATGAATACACTAAGCAGATTCAGAAGGATGTAGGTTGCAATAGGTACTGGGAGATGAAGAAGCTTGCACAGGATAGAGTAGCATGGAGAGCTGCATCAAACCAGTCTCAGGACTGAAGACCACAACAACAACAACATCCCCAAACTGCTCATCAACAGTGGGAAGCCAGAAGGTGCTTAAAATATCAATGTAGGGCTGAGCTGTGATAGTGCCACCCAAAACAACAAGGGGTGCAAGCCCCCTCCATGAAAAACACGACCACAACATAACACCACCTCTGAATTTTGCTGTTGGCACTACACACGCTGGCTGATGACGTTCACCGCGTATTCGCCATACCCACACCCTGCCATCGGATCGCCACATTCTGTCGTCACTCCACACAACGTTTTTCCACTGTTCAATCGTCCAATGTTTACGCTCCTTACACCAAGCGAGGCGTCGTTTGGTCTTTAACGGCGTGATGTGTGGGTTATGAGCAGCCGCTCGACCATGAAATACATATTTTCTCGCCTCCCGCGTAACTGCCATAGTGCTTGCAGTGGATCGTATTGCAGTTTGAAATTCCTGTGTGAGGGTCTGAATAGATGTCTACCTATTACACATTACTACCCTCTTCAACTGTCGGCGGTCACTGTCAGTCAACAGACGAGGTTGGCCTGTACGGTTTTGTGCTGTACGTGTCCCTTCACGTTTGCACTTCACTATCACATCGGAAACATTGGACCTAGAGATGATTAGGAGTGTGGAAATCTCGCGTACAGACGTGACACAAGTGACACCCAATCACCTGACCATGTTCGAAGTCCGTAAGTTCCGCGGATGGTTCAAATGGCTCTGAGCACTATGGGACTTAACATCTGTGGTCATCAGTCCCCTAGAACTTAGAACTACTTAAACCTAACTAACCTAAGGACATCACACACATCCATGCCCGAGGCAGGATTCGAACCTGCGACCGTAGCAGTCGCGCGGTTCCGGACTGAGCGCCTAGAACCGCTCTGCCACAGCGGCAAGTTCCGCGGAGCGCCCCATTGTGCTCTCTCGCGATGTCTAGTGACTCATTAGGTCGCTGATATGGACTACCTTGCAGTATGTGGCAGCACAATGCACCTTATATGGAAAACGTATGTTTTTGCGGGTGTTTGGATACTTTTGATCGCATACTGTAGCTTGGCCAGAGGCACATGTGATCTTAATCGTGCTACAAGCAGACGGTTCCCAGAGATCCATGATGACACAGCAGGTGCAATGTGTTCCTGGATTCCGCCTCCGTATGATGTTCGGTCGGCCGTCGCCGCTCTCACAGTGCGTCAATCTTGAGGAGCGTCTGTACTACCTTGTGTATGGTTCTGGAAATGTTCAACAGGCGACTGTTGAAAGCGGCGATGCACCACCGATACATGGCGCTAAAGACGTACAGCATTCCGTCCATAGATCCATGCAGCCCCACAGTACAGCCACATTCTACTGGCTGTAGCTGTCAAAGGGGGACGTACTTGTTGGTGGGGCATATTTGTAGCCTAGAATTAATGTTCCAAACACTGTTCAACTCTAAGCCCAACACAGTAACCTCTAGCAGAGTGGAAGCACAGAGTGCATAGACAGGCCTCCTGGGCCCCATCTCACCGCTGATGACCGGGACAAATGAAAAAACACTAACACTACAGCTCCTCAGAACGCACATAATATACCTAAACGCTGGTGCCACTAAACACTTTTCTTGAAGGTGCTGCATTTTGTTTCCGACAGTGTATATATATTTGTCGGTCCGAAACGAATACAAAGCCGGCCGCTGTGGCGGGGCAGTTCTAGGCGCTTCAGTCCTGAACCGCGCTGCTGCTACGGTCGCAGGTTCGAGTCCTGTCTCGGGCATGGATGTGTGTGATGTTCTTAGGTTAGTTAGGTTTAAGTAGTTCTAAGTCTAGGGGACTGATGATCTGAGATGTTAAGTCCCATAGTGCCTAGAGCGATCTGAATCATTTTGAACGAATACAAAGCATTGGCTGACTAAATAATTCGTTATTCTCCTGTTTCTGCGATACAATGGCGGGCTGTGTATTACGTGCCTCTTTGTCCATTGTTCCGCATACACAACACTTCTCCGTGCATCGTAATCCCCTGAAATCTAAGCAGAGTGGCGACTTGGACCTGTTTTGCCGATTACACTAATCAAAATTTTTCCACGTATCATTAATCAAATGATTTTCTCCCCAATAGTTGCTTTTCTTCCACCAATCAGCAACTAGTTGAAATTAATAGTTTCCTAGCTTTGTATCGGAAACTAATATTGTAATGGGGAAAAAAGAAAACGCCTGTAGCTGGACCGTTACAGGATGCATAACAAGTAGACACGAGAATTGACACCCAACGTATTAGGAGGCGCTCTGCTAGGATCATAACAGTTCGGTGTGGCCTGCAGGAAATTGTAGCTGAAGTGCTCTGGTAACTTGAATGAGATTAAAAAATGTTGAAATGCGTGTGAATTCCTAAGGGACCAAAATGCTGAGGTCATAGGTCCCTAGACTTACACACTAATTAAAACACCAACAACAACAAAACACACGCACACACATGTCCGCGGGAGGACTCGAACCTCCGGTGGGAGGGACCGCGCAATCTGTCACATGGCGCCTCAAACCGCGGGGCCACTCCGCGCGGCTAAAATCCGATTTTCTGGAATAAGACGTTGTTCTCACGAAAGCCTCTTCAGTACATTTAGAGAGAATGTAGGCCTATTGGAAGACGACTGTACGACAGTTCTGTCGCCACCATAGAAAAATTTCACGCAGGGATCATACGATACGAGAGAGTTTGAGGCTAAAACTAGCACCGCAAATATTGCAGAGATGGAAAGTGCTATTGATGAGTAGTTATCACAAACTATATGGGTAGTCAGGGGCTCGTATGTTAGCCAACAGCCGCGAGGTTGCAGGCGCCGTGGCACGGATTGCGCGGCCTCCCTCGCGCATGGGTGTGTGTGTGTGGTGTTCTTAGCATAAGTTAGTTTAAGTAGCGTGTAAGTCTAGGGACCTATTACCTCAGCAGTTTGGCCCCAGGTGCATCCTGTATCCCTTTTACAAGGGGAGGCCGCCAATTGTGAAATTCAGATTCGATTCATACTGCGCATAATAAAAGCTCATGGCCAGAGGTGTAATGTGGCAAAGCACCAAGATGCACTTCTCAGCCGTTGTCGAGAAAATCGACAGTTAAAAGAAACCGTTGCGGTGAAATACTCTCTACGATTACTAATTTTCTACAGCGTGGTGGTGCAGCGGTAAGCGCTCGGGTTCGTAAACAGAAGGTCGCCGGATCGAATCTCGCGCCATGCAACTTTTTTTTAGTATTTTTTTTGTAATTCATATATATATATATATATATATATATATATATATATATATATATAATTCCCGGCAATCAGTTGCAACAATTATGCATATAATAAGTTGTTGAAAGTCGTTTGTAGTGGAAAAACTGGCGACTTCGAACATCATTATGTTTTCCGCAAACAAAGTTCTATTTCACAAATGTTATTAATTGTCTTCATAATGTTAACCACGTATAGTTAACGGAAGACGTAGAAACGAATACGTATAGCGTAAGTCAAACGTTCGAATTAGAATAGAGACCCCACGAACACAAACTTGCTGTGGCAGGTATGAAATATAAACTCCGTTACTCGCTCGTTACACTTGAAGGACAGATGTTGAATGGGCCGAAACGAGCCGCCGTATAACAGCGTAGTTGCGTGCTAACTTCGAAAGAAGGTAGATGCGGTCCCTAGCGCAACTTATAACATCGTCGAAAATCTGTGCGGACGTGAGAGGTTTGGTACACCCTGTTAAACAAACGGAAAATTGGAGGCGGTACAATTGGAGAGCGATCCGCCTTCACCAACATGCATAAGCAATTCATTAATAGTTTATATATATATATATATATATATATATATATATATATATATATATATATATATATTTGAATTGCAAAAACTAATTATAAAAAAAAATATTGCATGGCGCGAGATTCGATCCGGCGACCTTCGGATTACGAACCCCAGCGCTTACCGCTGCGCTATGACGCTGTAGAAAATCATTAATCGTAGAGAGTATTTCACCGCAACGGTTTCTTTTAACTGTCGATTTTCTCGACAACGGCTGAGAAGTGCATCTTGGTGCTTTCCCACATTACACCTCTGGCCATGAGCTTTTATTATGCGCAGTATGAATCGAATCTGAATTTCACAATTGGCGGCCTCCCCTTGTTAGTGATGAAGACTCATTTACCAATTACGGCCAGCTAAACCGACGAAACATAGACTATTGGTCTCTTGACAGTCCCCATTGGCTTCGTCAGATGAAATGTCAGCGTCCATGGAGTGTGAACAAGTGGTCTGGGTCAGTGATAGCGAACAATCAGCTCCCAGGCCCGTTATCCATAGACGAAACGCCGAACGCGTACCAATATCGCGGCCCCATAACAGACGATCTTGCAGGGATGATAGAAGACGTTCCTCTGCAGACTAGGAGGAATCAGTGGTACCAACATGAAGACTGTCCAGCCCATAGTACACCAAGTACTACAGCATGTCTTCACGAATTGTTTCCAAATCGTTTGCTTGGACACAGAGGACTTGTAACTTGGTCCGCCCGTTTCCCGAATTTGACACCAGTATACTTGTTCCTGTGGGGAAGCTGAAAGATGCTGTCTACAAGGACGAACCAACGACACTCGATGATAGGCAACGGCGTATTACTACAGCGTGCTCGGACGTCTCCGCTGAAATGCTAGCACGTATGCAGCTGTCGCCCTATGCCAGACTGTAATCGTGTATTGCCGCTGCCGGTGGTCATTTTGAATACAACCTTTGATGGTCAGTTATGTCGTTATTGGTCAGAACCCACACAACTAGCATATGCAACTGTTTTGTTTAGCGCGTGCTACTACAGGTATTGTGCAAAATACGATCTCTCGTAAACGACATTCTAATTTACCATACTCTTAGTTTGTTAATATCAGTAGGCATTGTTCCATTTAAAAATTGTTTGTTGGCACAGAAATACACTTTCTAAGTATTATTATTAGGTCTACAACTTTGCTTCCGCCGTTTTGCAATAGACGGCAGTAGTGGAAAGTATTTGTGCAAGTCGTTCGTCGTCAGTGTCATACAGTAAGCTTAGGCATTTGAGAACATAACGCCAACAAAATATCAGTCGATTTTTGATTGCATCATGAAGTTATTCTCGACTGAACACGTCAACTTATGAGCCCAATTCTCCTCATCTGCGGGAGGTTTTAATTTTCTGCTTTGATATGAATAAACCTGCGGCTGAGGCTCATAAAAAGCTGCTTAAGACCTATGATGGGACGCCTGTTAGTGACAGAACTTCGCAGAAAATAGTTTCCATGCTTCTAGAATGGTTCAAAAATGGTTCAAATGTCTCTGAGCACTATGGGACTTAACATCTATGGTCATCAGTCCCCTAGAACTTATAACTACTTAAACCTAACTAACCTAAGGACAGCACGCAACACCCAGCCATCACGAGGCAGAGACCCCACCGGGAATCGAACCCGGGAACCCGGGCGTGGGAAGCGAGAACGCTACCGCACGATCACGAGATGCGGGCTAGAATGGTGATTTAGACGTTGAAGACCGGCATGGTTGTGAAAGAGAGAAAGCTTTCGATGTTACTGCAACCGACGGGAACGAACACAGGAGATCGTTATCGAAAGCAATTGATGTGTTTGATCCGAGCACTGAAAGGTAAACGGCCACTCTGCAGTGATAGACATGAAAAAATGGTTTTGCAGCATGACAGTGCACGACCCCATATCGAAAATCCCGTCAAAACATACTTTGAAACGTTGAAATGGGAAGTTCTACCCCACACGCTGTATTCTCCAGATATTCCTCCCTCTGACTTCCACCTTTCTCGATCTATGACACACGACCTCGCTGACTAGCACTTGCGGTCATATGAACAAGTGCAAAAGTGGATCGATTCATGGATCCCCTCAAAATATGCCCAGTTTATACACTGCGGGGCTGGTATGCTACTTTAAAGCTAGGAGAAAGCAGTGGGCAAAGGTGGCCAATACTTTGAATTGTAAATTTTTTGTAAGTTTTTCACATTAAAGTCTCGAACTTCGAGAAAAAACGGCGGAAACAAAGTTGTAGACCTAGTACAGTCTGTTGAATTTCTAACAATACAAGCTCCTGACAACCATCCATTCTGTGAAAACCGCATATCAGCATCACTACAAAAACAATATTTGCGTTGCAAGTTTAAGGTCATTCACCCTGTATACGGTATCTTTTCCTCGCTCAGTAAGCGAATGCCAAAGGTAATCGACAGTATTAGAGCTAAGTGCCATGCGGAGTATTCATGTAGATCTAGATGTACACTGTAATTCCGCTCCACGACCTCTTTGAAGCGATGAACTTAAGGATAAAATAGCTAAGGACGAACCTTCCTCGGTGTCCTGATTTATACAGAACTTATGTTCGTCTGATATGTTACGCTCACTGGATATGTTAATCAGCCTCACTCGACAACAGTGGATTACAGAACTCGTTCCGACTTGAATTACTTCGCAAAAATTTTGCAAAAGTGGAATCCAGGTAGCGTCTCTCAAAATCCAAGAGCCGTTACGGATGGTGAATACGGATGTTTGGTTTAATATCCCGTTACTTTGGCCAAGAGACTCACTAAGTCGCAATAGTTGGCAAATAAAATGCGTCCCGGTGGCTGCCAAGACATGTTGCTGGTCTACAGCTTTTGTGTGCGTGTTGTTTGGAACAGCTGTTTTGAGGAAGACGTAAAGTCAGAGCTCGACGACATGGGTAACGGTCCGTCGTCTGCTGTAATTGCCGAGTTGCGACATGCGGCAATTACCCGCGTCTGCAAGTAGGCGTTTCACGACTTGACTGCACCAGCTATGAGCACAGCGGTCGGTTTTCTTCAATAAAGTCCAAAACCGCCTTACGTAACGCTTGGCAAAATCCGTGCTTGGTGCCAAATGACATCACTTGACGCAGTTTATATTACAGACGTAGTTAATGCGTGGTTAGTAAAGATGTCACCAGGCTTATTTCAACGGCATTAATGAAGGAGCTCACATACGGTATGCAAGTACATGAAATGAAGGAGACAGTTTTTAGTCGAGGCTGTAATTCTAATTTTATTAGGACCTCTTGTTGCTTTCACCATATACCCATAACTAGGCCCAGCTTATACACCCGTTTCTAAGTATAACAGATAATCATAATTATCGTTCGATATTATGATAAAAAGTAACCTAACAAAGGAAATGAGGAGGTTCTCCGCAGAATCAAAGAGGAAAGGAACACGTGAAAAACACTTACAAGGGCTAAGACGCCAGAACCTGTGAATTATTATTATTATTATTATTATTATTATTATTATTATTATTATTATTATTGATTTACTTCCGTGACACTAGAGCTACATGTAATGGAAAAAACTAGCAGAGGAAGACAGAATTTGAAATACAACGATTATTCAGGACATTGGGTTCAGTGAGACAACAACGCCTTAAAATTATCCAGTAATGTGGACGTGTAAATGTGACCAGGGTTCTGATGCCTGTGGCTACGGAAAACATTGCCGCGGAAGAGATGACTGGTATTTTTGGTATAGGTAGGATATAGCCAGCATCATTTCTATGTCTCTATATGTTTCCCGTAGACGCAGTCTGTGGAAATTCATTTGGTAAGTACGATTCCTCAGTGGCATTGATGCAGCATTTTAAGCAGTTTGGGTTTAAGCACTTCACGCTTAACAAGTGGCGTCTCTGCTGATTATGAATGTACCTGAACGGCATCTTTATAGGCAGTGAGAGCATGTCTTTTTTGTCAGAATGGTTTAACTTTCTGTCAGTTAAGCAACTTTTGTCTAAAGGCCACTCCAATTGAAAATGTTGTTTAATCTTGGATAAAACTAGATCTCTTGGTGGTATGCAATACCCGCATCAGACTGTCTGTGGTAGGAAGGACACGACCAAACGGAGATTGAAGATCATTCGTGTTGAGAACTTTATCTTACAGAGGACACTAAGTTAGATTTATTAAACAGCTGGTGGAAAAACGTTTCTAGTGGTATTGACTACTAAAAGACAGAATGATGTACAATCGTAAAACTATACCAGACTGATTAATAGCAAACAGATAAAATATAATAATAAAAACTGTAGCAGTACTAAGAGTTAAAATCTCTTACGAAAGAAACTAAGATTTACAGCCCAAAAGACAAGTATACTTCGCAAATAAGCACCATATAAGAAAATTACTATTACACCGATTAGTGGAGATGCGCCACACGCAAGATAAATATACAGACAAAATTGATGTTAAGTATAGCGTCCTGAATGGCAGAAAAATTCAGAGAGAACGTCCTTGAAGTGAGCAGATCTTGAATCTCCAAGCGTTTGGCGATTTCGGAAACCAACAGTACATACAAGAATAACATCAATAACCATTCAGTTGGCCGAGCCACACTTCCATAAACACAATTAAGTAAATAAATCTAAAAAAAATGGTTCACATGGCTCTGAGCACTATGGGACTTAACGTCTGAGGTCATCAATCCCCTAAAGCTTAGAACTACTCAAACCTAACTAACCTAAGGACATCACACACATCCATGCCCGAGGCTGGATTCGAACCTGCGACCGTAGCGGTCGCGCGGTTCCAGACTGAAGCGCCTAGAACCGCTCGGCCACACCGGCCGGCTAAATAAATCTAATAATTATGGTTGCGTAAACTATCCCGGCGTAATAATTGGTTGTATTCATATCGGGCCTCCCGCTGGAACATATCGTCATCTGGACACAATATTTCGGCGGTCCACCTGGCCTTTCTTCAGGTGAGTAGGCCGTCGCTGTAGGCCAGGGCCGGCCAAACGCTGCACAGTGTGCAGACGTGCGGAAGTGCTGCACATGTGCGCACGTGTGCGACAGCGAGCGACAGCGACATCTGTTATTAGACATGTGTCCTAAATGAACGGCGGCGGCTCGACTTCCCTGTTTATGTGGTGCAAGCAAGAGCACAACATACCGAGTCTCGTTTACCCCTGGTAACCGTAACCTTAACAGAGAAGTACTGAGAAATGCCAGGTACTGTGAAAAAACCAAGGACGGGATATCTATGTTCTCAGTCGTTTAAAAATGACTGGGAACTGCAATTCTTTTTTGTATCCGTTGGTGAAAACTCACAATGTTTGCTGTGCCGCCGAATAATTGGCGGCCAGCGTTAGTTTTCAATTGAAAGACACTACAATAAATATCACAAAGACGAATGTAGTGTACTCAACAGTGAAGAACGGCAACCAAAATTAAATGTCCTTAAGAAAATGGATGAGACACATCAACTCGATTATCAATTCTTATGACCAGTGATAAACGTGTTTGGATTTGTTTCTTTCATAATTAAAAATTATTGTTTACTAACTGTGCATTATTGCCTCATTCTGCTCCATGTTACATTATTATCAGGAAAGTTTGTCATTAAATCGATTTTTCCAATGTATACTTACATTTAGGGATTTTTTTTAATGTGTGAAGGGCTACGCTCAGCTGAAGTCGATAAAACATAACATTCATCTAATTGTCGGTTATTATGCAGATTTCAGACCTAACTGATGAAAGATATAGCAATAATGGTATTGAAATAACAGGTGATCATCGAGAGGTCTGCGGTTATTCTGTTCAGAGGTCAGTGAGACATAAATTATGTGGGTGTAACTGAGGGCACCGAGAATTAGTTATAGAAACCTTGCATTAGTTTAATGTTATTTGAAATCATGAATAAGGTTCGTTGGAAGTCGGTAAGTGCTCTCTTTCTTAAGTACTAGATCAAAAACATTACGCGTATTTACGTGCCGTCAGTCAAGCTGCCTTTAAAAAAAACCACGGTTGGTTAACTGGGGGTTAAACTGTTGACATAAAAGTAGACGTCCCAATGAGTAGACTGTGACAGTATTTTAAATGTTTAATACGCGAAATACCTTCCCATGGTTGGCTTGCAAGCTGTGGAACGAGCACTAGAATGCGTCGGTACAGAGTATCCCAGCAAGTGCATAAAGCGACATCTGTGTATAGAAACATGCACTACATGAACGTTGTCGACGGCTGCGGCGTGCACGCTGTGACCCGTAAGTTGCACATGTGCAGGAGCACCGCACGCGTGCAGAATTTCTGGCCGGCCCTGCCGTAGGCCGATAGCGCGACGGCCTACTCAACTGAAGATGGCGGCCAGATGGAGCGCTGAAATAGTGTGTCCAGATGACGGTATGTTCCGGTTAGAGATCCGACATCAATACAACCAAATCTAGTAATTACTCAGTTGGCAAACTAGCAGGTTAACGCTTCAACAATTTACAGGAGCTAGAAATAAAAAAGCTCAAAGGACTAAAAGAAGGGCAGTAATTGAGACACAAATAAATACATATACGTGTTATACAACCCTGTCTTGGCAAGACGTAGTGGCCTCGGAAAAATTAAGTGGTGCAGGACCACCTGCACCGACTGGCTGTTCAGTCGAGGGCGGATTTGGCTCCGTTTTCGGACATTGCCCCTGTTCTATCAGCCAGGCAGATTTTAACCAAATCTCACCAGAAGAAACACAGATGGTGATCTAATAAACAGACGAATACAGAATTTAGTACAGGAATTGGGCCAGGCGTCTACCGTAGACCGAACGCCGCCTCACGACAATCAATAATTACGGCAACAAGAAAAATAAGTAAATAATTTTTCAGTGAGTTAACGAAGTCAAATCTATGAAACTTTTAAGGCGGCCTAAATCTAAACACGATTTCATATACAGTTACCGAGCAGGAAGTTCAATTGTTAACCACAAATTGTACTAATGCCGCATGGGCGATGGGAAAACAACCGCCACGCGGAGCGGAGAACTGAACCCCAACGCGTTTGGTTGGCTAACGTAGCCCTGACTAACAACAGACTGAACATATCCTTTTGAATGAAATTACAGCCACTTGCAACATAGTAGTAACAAACGCAAAATAAAGTCTTCACTAAGTGAGACTTAATAATTAGGGTGAAGAGTTCCCACTCTTAAAAACAATAAAAAAAACAGTCATACATGGTAGTATAAACACCCAACGAGATAAAAAATGAAATTGTGCGCACCAGTAACAGTACGTGAAGGGGCGGCACATGAAATGAACCTACTTGGTATATAAATACGTGCCGCCACATTACAGCAGCCAACCAAGAGGTAAATAATACTCAGATTGAAGAAATAAATTCAGTAGTTATATAGAAGTACGCTCGCAACTTCCCTGCCTGGAGTCCGAAGCGGGATCAGTAACCAGAAGTGTGATATGGAACCGGACGTGAACCTCGAACAAACGACCAGAAACCTATCGAGCTAAACAGTCACAGTGCTGGTACAGCAAATGGCAATTATGACTGTGGTTACTGCCGATCGTCGGCTCACCCGCATCTGATAAACCACGTCGGATGCTCACCAGATACATCCACACAATGAACCAGGAGGGGCAGCGTGAGGCCGGCCGAAGTGGCCGTGCGGTTAAAGGCGCTGCAGTCTGGAACCGCAAGACCGCTACGGTCGCAGGTTCGAATCCTGCCTCGGGCATGGATGTTTGTGATGTCCTTCGGTTAGTTAGGTTTAACTAGTTCTAAGTTCTAGGGGACTAATAACCTCAGAAGTTGAGTCCCATAGTGCTCAGAGCCATTTGAACCAAGGGGCAGCGTGAAGTAGACACCCAACTTGAACGCAGGAGGCGGTCTGCCTCACGCCGCCAAATCTGGTAGGTCGCTAAAGCACACATCATCCTCCTTCCCTCCGGCACTCGCCACACGTATCAAAAGGTTTGTAGGCGGCCGCCAACGAGATAATAATGGCCTGCAATCCAGGAATCCCTTGAGTGTGTCTTCCTGTATTGCGGCTATGCTCAGAACCGGTGACTGTTAACTGCCGAACTTATACTAGCCATAAGCTGCTGGCACATTAATCGCCTTGCCGCCAGGTTCCAGCTCGGCCGCCTCACCACAAGCGAACTGTTTCATCTCCCCGGTCTCACTGTCACTCCCCCCCCCCCCCCTCTCCCCCCCCCCCACTCCCCACGCCACCGACCTCCGCGGAAACCACGCCCCCTTAAGGCAAAGATGTTCTGCTAGAGACCGTGGCGCAACCTATCGATCTCGCAACGGTTCATTTGGTACAAGCTTTCCAATTAAATTGGAATGCAATAGAAAATTTTCTAGTGTCTTGACGTATTAAATCTAATTCAAAGCATACGTCAGGAGAAGAATTAAAATTTTTTATCCTGCGCTGCCGGCAGTAGTGATAGCAAATCTGCATTTGCGTGTCGAGCTGTGCACCTGAAAATTATTTCGTTGTCATAGTTTGATACAAGCACAGCCCAACGCTGCAGTTGTTGAGCTGTCCGAGAAGAAACAGTATTATTTAGTCCAAATAGCCACCAAAGGCTTGCAGTCTGTAATTTGAGGTGAATCTTCACCTGTAAATGTATTTCTGAGACTTATAAACAGTGAAGATCATTGCAAGAGCTCCCTACTCAATCGGTAGTTCTTCTGAGCAACTTTGTGTTTCGGATTCGAGCGCGAAACCTGTTGTGCATGTGACAACATGGCGCCGATTCCATATTTGGAAACGTGTGCGCAGTTCTTAACATCTGATTTGGGTCTTATGTCACGAGACATCTAGGATCAGTAAACTTTGTTTTAATTTGTGAAATGCTAGTTGGCACTCACTGCTTCAAATACACTTTGTGCCTTTCCTTAACAGTATGTGAAGCGGGTCCCTTATGGATGCCGCATATGGAATGAGCTTCCTCTAATAATTAATTTGCTCTGGTACAGCACATAATTGCTTGGAGTCTTTGGAAGGCGGAAGTTTTTTGTTTTTTCAGTATGTTGCAGTGTCAACCCGATGCTGTGTTCTGACATGCTGTCTCCTAAGTTGGGTTGGGTTGTTTGGGGGAGGAGACCAAACTGCGAGGACATCGGTCGCATCGGATAAGGGAAGGAAGTCGGCCGTGCCCTTTCAAAGGAACTATCCCGGCATTTGCTTGGAACGATTTAGGGAAATCACGGAAAACCTAAATCAGGATGGCCGGACGCGGGAACGAACCGCCGTCCTCCCGAATGCGAGTCCAGTGTGCTAACCACTGCGCCACCTCGTTCGGTGTCTCTTAAATATCGCACTTTACGATGGAAGAATATGCACGTTTGTTCATTACATTTTTAATTCGCTGCTTGTAAAATTTGAAGTAATGATTCCAAATTATGTAACGGTTGTACTGGAGTTTACCTGAGAATGTCATCCACGTAGTTCACAGCGTTAGTAGTTTTACTAAGTAAACGTTCTAAGTATCACTGAAACAAACTCCGTACTCTGGCAGTGCGAAATGATAATCTCTTGTGTCGGCAAATCCAAACAGATTTGTAATGTGCCATTCGATTTTTGTACTACCACGACTGGAGTTACCCCATTGCCTACTGGTAATGGATTCGATAATGCCTTTCTCTTTAGTCAGTAAGTTCTTGTTCTGAGTTAACCTTTAACGAAAAGGGTATATTGCGTGCTTTGCACAATTTTGTCACGGGGTTTGGCTTCAATGTGATGTGTTGCTTGTAGTATTTAATACTACTTGATGGTTCTGAGAAAAATATTACTATATTTTACGAGAGTTTTTGCAAAAGATTTATCGGAACATCGGTGTGAATTTCTCCGCTTCTTAATGAATAGTGGAGCCGAGCATATTTAACATATCAAGGCCCGAAAAATTTGTTGCTTTCGATGAACTGACAACTTTAAATGTGGTCTGTTTGTAAATGGCGTGCATGCAACATCAGTTAGGAAGAGACCTTGGGCTGGATTTTGTTTGTAGCTACTGCTAAAGGGCAACCTCTAAAAATCAGTTAATTTCGGCAGTTCTAATTTCTTGCCTGCCTGTAAAGTAAAGAAACTGACGAACCTGTGTCAATTTGAAATTTCAGTGATTCTTTGTTTACTCGGTCACAGATAGTCTTGCCATTTACTGAAAAGATGGCATTCGCTTTGCATATTGCCCAAGATATTTTATTGATTGATTTATGTTGATTGTGAACTTCACTGGAATTTTTATTTTTTGTTATGAATCACTTTTGTGTGCATGATTGTCTTAATACGTTGCCTGATGTGCTTCGTATTGCACACTTCTCTCATTTGTGTGCTGATTATTTGCAATAACTCCACTGTGCACTGTGAAATAAACATTTTCGCATTTGTGGATAACACCACAGTGTGCACCATACCTAAAGTTTCATATAATCAAACTGCTCTTGAACTGTTAATTCCATATCTTGACGTGTGACGCATGCGAACGGCCACGCTGTTGACCGTGCTGTTTGCTTATGCAGCATAAGCATGAGCGCATCTTCGTATTGACGTACATCTGCTGCCGCTAGCATTTATTCATGTGGCCAGATTAAAGGCAATCAGTCTTGCAATGACGGATTAGGCAAACTAAACACGTCTTTCTTCCATTTATTATCATCTGAACAAAACACAGTTGCCATTTCTTATGTCAAATTTGTCATCATTGATAGGAGAGGTAAGGAGGAATGGGGGTAGGCAGAAATTCGAGGTCCTTCCTTAGCCCGTTCTTCTCGCCTCTCCATGGCATTCTCAGGATTCTACCTGGAGACAATGCCCTAACGACATTAAGCAGCCAGTGTACATTATAGGTGACACTGCTGAAAAGTTCACCGAACAAGAGTATGACATTCTTAATAGTGACCAATGAAATTAAAATTCATGGAATCAGAAAATGCGATTATCTAGTAGTGTCCTCCTACATATCGATGGTAGGCAGTGAGAACCTCGTAATTCCAGTTTGTTAAACTTTGCAGGTGAAGCAAATACGGTTTCTTAAAAAATAATGTAAAGTAATACAGAAAGTTGCTACATGTCTAACTGTATATTAGAAGTTTAGTTATTGACAGACTGGATAAATCCGTGCACTTTCATATCTGGTACTGGCATTACGACTTTTCACAGACAGATGGAGTTACGAGGTTTTCATTGCCTACCATCGATATGTAAGTAAATCATCTGTATCCACACCTTGAACTAAAGTGCATAAATTTTCGCCCAATTTTGTTACCCGAAGTACTACTTTCGTAACCACTGTACCTGCTGTATGGGAGACCATCAGCATCCGCAGAAATTTTTCCAGGAGGGAGCTCCAAAATTGCCATTTCTGACATAAGGACTTCGTCAGTTCCCATTTCATGCCATAAGAACTAAATTTTATAGCTGATACAAAAGTTTATTATATCCCACGGAATTGATGGTTATCTATTCAGTATATGAATAAAAACTGGTACTCCACATTCGGGGATTGGGAGGACGTGACCCCTGTCTGCAAGTAGTGTATACAAGATCCGGTGTACATGTGGTAAGGTCTACATTGGAACTACAAAGAGGAGTGTGAATACACGGTTGAAGAAACATAAAAGTCTTTGACGACTAGGAAAAACAGACACGCCAGCCGTGGCGGAACATGCTCTCCAGTCAGGTGATCACGTAGTGAAATTATCGGAAACTGGAGTTTTATGTACTATGACGAACTATTATCCACGGTTATTTAGACATATCATCGAAATATATAAACAAGGGGATAATTTTAACAGAAAAGAAGAAGCCATCAAACTCAGCGATATATGGACAGTGGCGCTACAGAATCGACGAGAAGTTTTTGTCTTTGACGTACTATGTTCGATAGTTATATTTTATATTTGACAAGGTTTATCTCTGTTATCACGTGGAATCCAGACCACGCCCACTTTCCACGGTACTTAGGTCGCTCTTCGACGTCCGAAAGGAGCACTTCCGAAAATGTCCAACGTAGCCTTGGACGAAACGTCAGTGACAGAAGAGTTCCATGGACCACGACCGTACAACCCGGAAGAATTCTCCCTCAGTTTTAGCTTCAAGATTTGTGACCTTTTGTTGCAAACCATTAAACTTAGATTAAACTGAGCTATTCGTACATTGACCTCTTTTAATCCCTATTTCCTCTATTTTATTGTGTGTTTCCTTGATTCCTCTTTTAGTTCTTTTTGTGCCTTATTTAATTCTTTCTCTATTTTATGTTGTGTTTTTCTTGACCCCTCTTTTTGTTCTTCTAAAATTAGTTTTACTATTGACATTTTATCCTGATCGTTATCCTGAGTTGATAAAGTGTCAGCTAATGCTGTACCGTGACTTAATGTACGTAACGCACACATTTTACTAAAATGTTCCAGTTACACTTACGCCAGGGCTTCCCAACGTGTGGTCCGTGGACCCCTTAGGGGTCCGCCGGCTCTTTCTAGGGGGCCCGCGGCCACCCTTCACCAAATAGTGTAAAATAATGAGTAAAATTATTGAATAAAAATGTGAAAATCAAATTCATCATTGTTTTTTTTTCGTGTGAAAAAATGTGTACTTTTACTTCATGTCGTATTCCCAAGCAGCCTTTGCGGTTCCTAAGGAAGAACGCGTACACAGTTTAGTGCCGGAGAACGCGGCTTCTCTGGTCGAATGTTTCGTAACAATACGGGGGTCGTTTGTGCGCCGGCTCACTGCGGGAGATGCGCTGAAACTTACGCATGCACGGAGCGAGCTTTGTCGACCAATCACAGTACTCGCTGGCACGTATGCGGCCTCAGGCATCATTAAATGTTAAACTTGCTTTGTCAGTGCACTACCTATTTCATAAGTCGATTTTTGATCTTCAAGTTGTTTTCACTCATCTCTACACCAAAGACTATTGATATGATATGATACTTCGCGGGTGGGGGGGGGGGGGTGGCGGCGCGGAGGCGGGGGGGGGGGGGGGCGGCGTTATTGGGAACAGACTAGGGGTCCGCCATGGATTTTCGACTGAAGAAGGGGTCCACCAGCTGAAAAGGTAGGGAAACCCTGACTACGCTATTCTCCCTCGACGTACTGCCGCTGACTCTCGTAGCTGTGGGCTGCGCCGTCGGCTACAGCTCCGCTGTCGTCGTGTACTGAAGCTGACACTCCAAAAGCTCCGTGTAGTGTTAACTGCGCCGGCCTCTGCCTTCTGCCGCCGCCCCTGCTGCCAGTGGCTGTCTCACGCTGCTCTGCAAGTTGCGCCACCTCGTAGCCTGGAGAGTCTTTAGGTGATGACTAATGACGTAACCTCTTGGCCCGCGCACACAACGTTAACTTTTATTCTCATTGCAGTTTCGCACATTCCACTTCTGCTGAACACCGATACTACTTTCATGTTAAGTCCCTTAGAAATTCACACACATTTGAACATGTGAACTACTCTCATTGTAACTGAAAATTTGATTTTGTGGCATCAGTTATTATATAGAGTGATCGCTAGTTATTGCCACCTAGAATGATTCCGAAAGTATGATAGTAGCTGAAACGTCTGAGGGCCAAATGTTGCGTGGGACAACGGGGGCCATAATATGACGTTGGTCTTTTGTTGCTAGGTGGGGTCGCGTCAGAGATTTTAAGGTCAACTTTGATTTTTTTTTTTAAATTGGATGCTTTAGTTTGGTACTTCTTTTCTGATAGCGGCTATAGAGACAAATCCAGTGATGTGTAACAGTGAGGTCTCTGAAGGTCAACGAGGTTCAAAAAGGTAGCATGAATGACCACTGACAGAAGGTATTCGAAGTGATGACCATTGATATCAATACAGTGCTGCAATCTTCTTATCAAGGATTGAATGGTATTCCTTATCACTTCGGCACTTATCGAAGCACATGCTCTCACAATGCTCTCTCGTATATCGTGAAAATAGTAAATATTCGTCGAATACAGCGTATCCATCTAACGTGCCACTGACATGTAAACACCATTCGACGGTTTCGCAGTACAACACTGATAGGAACGTTAAGACCAGTATCGTCGAATCAAGCGAATGTGAATGTTGTATTCCTTCGAAGAACAAGTCGATATGCTTCTCATCTACGAAAAATGCCAACGAATTTCAGTGAGAGCTAGAGACTTACAGAGCGGTTCTGGGCGCTACAGTTTGGAACCGCGCGACCTCTATCCTGCCTCGGGCATGGATGTGTGTGATGTCCTTAGGTTAGTTAGGTTTAATAGTTCTAAGTTCTAGGGGATTGATGACTTCAGAAGTTAAGTCTCATAGTGCTAAGAGCCGTAGAGACTTACACGCTGAAAGATATCCTCAACGTAATCACCCTACACGTCGTACATTTAAATATGTGTATGGTGAATTGACAACAACTCGATCTTTAACGCATCGGAAACATATCCGGTAAAGGAAAGTTACTAACGAGGAAACGGAAATTGGCACTCTTGCCACTGTGGTTCGAGATCCATGTGTTAGTTCGCGTCAAATCGCAAGGGAATCTGGCATGATCCAGAGTAGTTTTGTTCGTGTTCTGCATCGCCATAAATATCATCCTTACTATATCAGTCTCCACCAAGAATTAACTGGTACGGATTGAAAGCGTCGCATTGAATTCTGCCGATGGGCTCAACCTCAGATTCAGACTGATGACACATTTATTAATTTGATTTTATTTACTGACGAGGCTACATTCACGAACCATGGAAATGTTGAATTGCATTACATGCATTATTGGGCAACTGAAAACCCTTGATGGCTGCTTCAAGTTGCACACCAAAAACCGTGGTCGGTGAATGTATAGTGTGGGATTCAGGAGGACAGAATTATAGGCCCCTATTTCATCGAAGGAAATCTTAACGGTAGGAAGTAAACCACATTCCTGCAAGAAACATTAGGTCTGTTATTGGAAGAAATGCCTTTAGAAACAAGGAACAGAATGTGGTATCAACACGGTTGGTGTCCGGCACATTTTTCGCTGATGTCTGGAAATGAGTTGAAGAGACAATTCCCATATCGTTGGATTGGACGCGGAGGTAATGTGGCTTGGCTGGCTCGTTCGCCAGACTTGACGTCTCTGGATATTTCCATGTGTGGATTCGTAAAAGACTTTGTTTATAAAGACGTTCCAACTACACCTGAAAATATGCGAAAGGGAACTGTTAAAGCATATGCTTCGATAAGTGCCGATGTGATAAGGAATACCACTCAATCCATGATAATAAGATTGCAGCATTGCATTGATACCAATGGTCATCACTTCGAACACCTTATGTAAATGGACGTTCGTGCCACCTTTGTGACCTTTGTTCGCCTTCAAAGACCTTACTGATACACATCACTGGATTCGTAACGATAGCCGCTCTTGGAAAATAAGTACCAAACCATAGCATTCCATTTAAAAAAACAAAATTGACCTTCACGTCTCTGACGCGATCCCACCTAGCAACAAGAAAACAATGTCGTATTATGGCCCCCGTTCTCCCATGCAGCATTTGGCACAAAAACCTTTCAGCTCTTTGTGGCAGTAGTTAGTGACTCACCCAGTACATTTCAACTAAACTTTAAACCAGTTAAAAACTGTTTGAAGTCCACTAATCAAAGTTATTATGCAGTCCTTTCTTACGCAGTCCTCTGGTCATTTACAGTTCACACGTATCACAGTCCTCACACAGTTCGTTGGTCGGTTACAATTCACAGTTCTTGCTAATAAAATCTAACCTCATAATTTCCAAGCACTTCGACCTAAAAGATTACGCCCACCAGAGGTGCCATGTACGGCAACTCGAAAAAGAGAGAGTGAGAGGGAGAGATATACGTGCGTATGATCAATCCCTTCCCTCAAAAATATTTCTCTCCTTCATACCTCCTTTGACCACAGATGACGTGTCACTGATCTCATTTGTACTAAGACTGCAGCACACGCGAGGTGCCAATCGCTTCCACCGCCCGAAGTGGAATGCATACATTATAATAAATGCTCACCAGCCTGCTGTTTTCTATAGCTGTTGTCCCCTGCGCAGAAAACAGCATTTCGGTCGTGAATCCGTTTCGTCTGCCTTTCCGTTTCGCAGATGTTTATTATTCTGTTGGCTATTAATACATGTGAAATAACGGAGTTTTAGCACGCTATTGAGAGAGGCTGTAATTTGAAATTCAAGTAAATGCCGGCCGGAGTGACCGAGCGTTTCTAGGCGCTGCAGTCTGGAACCGCGCGACCGCTACGGTCGCAGGTTCGAATCCTGCCTCGGGCATGGATGTGTGTGATGTCCTTAGGTTAGTTAGGCATAAGAAGTTCTAAGTTCTAGGGGACTGATGACCTCAGAAGTTAAGTCCCATAGTGCCCAGAGCCATTTGAACCATTTCAAGTAAATACACTGTTTAATTCTTCAAATATTAATAATAGAAGATCACCATTTTGGCCCGCAACTTCCGAATGCAGCAGCCAATCGCGGAGAAGGACCTCAATTTGGGCGTTCTTTCTCACGATGCCCATACCTAACAAGCCATCTGTCATCGGTACCTCACTACACATTACGTCAAGCGATCAAGCCGTCCGGACTCGCTCTTAACTTGCTAAATAATCAACACAGCAGGAAATAGCTTTGAGGCGAGAAGAGAAAGAAGGCGGCATTTTATTTTACGAATTTCCTGATTGCAGTGCTTGTGGATCATACTTAATATGGTTTATAAATCAATTTTTTGCAGCCTGTTTCTGAGTTACTGAAAATGTCAGTGATTGTGCATAGCACGTTAGCACGTTTTCTGGTTTTGTATTAGACCTTCATACATTATTTAGTGTACATAATTTTAGACGGACGTGTTCAATTTTGTTTTGTTGCTTGTAAACAATTTTCACGCTGCAAAATCGTGGTCGCTCTGCACAGTTTTCCCATCGCTCTCGCCGCCTGCAGTGATTATTCATTAAACATTACTTCGAATAATTAACAAGGGTCATACAACGCTTCTAATTAATGTTGGAAACATACATATATTATGGTTTAACAATGAATAATTACAGACCCAATATACAGCATAAGCCGACAACGTTGTTTTCCGTATGTAAAGAATGGTCCGGAACGAAACGTTTCTGAACAAATTCTTGCCTGATTACCAGATGTGTGTCCTTTTTTTGCCCAGTCGTCAGATCTACTGGAAATGCAAGACTTGATATCCAACAATGTTGTGGGTTGATTTCTTTCGTAATTGTTCAGAGTGATTAAAAATTCTGTCACTTTTGACTGAGCAATTCTGACAGCTCGTTGAATTCTTTGATATCCACGCGATTTTTTTAAAAACCTATGAGTATTCTTCAGGTTTCATGAACTTCCTCGCTGGTGACAATGCCTGGTGTGATCAGTTCGTAATTCTGTTGCCTCAGGCAAGCGTTATTTTAATCTTTTGTAGTATTTATGTATTTTTATTTTGTATAAACCTATAACGCTCATTTATGCATAAATTATGTCGTATTTTTTCACGTGTGACTTATATACAGGGGTAAACTAAGGAAACGATACGGGCTCTGGAATGAAACTGATGACAAGCAAACCATTAATATATATGGAAGCTCTCCTCAGCAAAAGCAGCGGAAGCTGCTATCCGCGACTGCGTACTAGCGTCATCATCATCATCATCATCACCATCGTCGTCGTTATAATAACGACAGTTTATGAAGAACTATTTCTTGTTTATTTCGTGTGATAATTCTTGTCTCAACCAGTTTTCCTCCTTTCTTTTTGTTCGTGAAAAAGGAAGTCCTCGGTATTCTTGTTCCGTTCAATCATACAGCGAATTCCATTTATTCTTATGTTTTTGTCCCCTCATTCTTGTTGTCGCGTGCCGTAGTGAGCATCATATCACTCCTGCAAAAATAATGTTCTGTACTCGTTGTTCCTCTGATCTGTTCTTTTGTAAGCGTCCAACATTCACGCCCACAAAGTCGTTTTGGCACGTATTTCTTTGTACGAGAATTCAGACATTCTTTCATATCTGCTTCCTTATACCAATATTCACAGGGAGATTCTGCACTAGGATAGTCGTTTGTGAGATCAAATTCCTATTTGACGGAATCCCACACTCTCGACCAATTTCCTATGTTGGAAAGTTGGCACGTACAAATCATTTATGAGCACTATCTTTTGTAGAATTTTCCCTGAGCGAAGTCCGCCAGCTGGTTGACCTACGACTGAGCCTATATCATAATTCCACTTCGTATCCCTACAAATCTGAAAAAAAAGGTATTTCCTGCAAATTGTCCCATTCAAGTATATGTAAGAGTCGAATGATTTCCATTCTGACTAATGTTGTAGTGATAGCATACTATTTTCCTGTGCTCCGCGAAGTGCACAATTTCAGGTATCCTAGTCGGGACCACGCCGGAGCTCCTCCGCATAATATGTACATGTACCACACAATATCACGTGTGAGGGGTACGAGTGTACCCTGTCAGAGTAGACAGAGTAGATATGTAGTAGAGGTTATGGTCTATCGGCCTCGGCGAAGCCCCGTCAAACGGGGCAGGAATAATTCAAATGGCTCTGAGCACTATGGGACTTCTGAGGTCATCACTCTCTTAGAACTTAGAACTGATTAACCCCAACTAACCTAAGGACATCACACACACATCCATGCCCACACTGTAGCACCTAGAATCGCTCAGCCACTCTGGCCGAGCCGGCGGTTCTAGGCGCTTCAGTCTGGAACCGCGCGACCGCTACGGTCGCAGGTTCGAATCCTGCCTCGGGCATGGATGTGTGTGATGTCCTTCGGTTGGTTAGGTTTAAGTAGTTCTAAGTCTAGGGGACTGATGACCTCCGATGTTACGTTCCATAGTGCTCAGAGCCAACTCTGGCCGGCGGCAGGAATATCAGTAATACGGGCACTCTAGGACAACTACTATATACATCGTGAGCAGTGGCTGAGATTTTGACATTGAGCTGTTCCTTGTCGGCACAGGGCATTGGTTCTCGCTGCTATTCAGGAGACTCTGACCGTGTAAGAGTATGATCCTTCTGCGCTAGTTTGCAAGACGGAGTGCGCTAGATACGCCGATATTTGACTACCTACAGACTGACTACTTAATCACCCTTGACGTTTACGGAACGTCGCAGAATGGAAGAGAACATCTCTGTCATACTAGCCGGAACGTCAACATAATGTCACATGGCTTAGCACGATACTGAACGGTGGATGCAAGTTTGTGAGATACCGCCAATGATACAAACGATCGGAACATAAATCAGCGTTCAGGATCTAGGAACGAGTTTATTAAGCAAAAGTTAATATTTATATTCTTGCAAGAGGCCGTACCGTAAGTTTCACAAACAGCTTACAAGGGAACCTTCCCATCGCACCCCCCTCAGATTTAGTTATAAGTTGGCACAGTGGATAGGCCTTGAAAAACTGAACACAGATAAATCGAGAAAACAGGAAGAAGTTGTGTGGAACTATGAAAAACATAAGCAAAATATACAAATTACATAGTCCATGGGGAATATAGGCAACATCCAGGATAGTTTGAGCTCAGGAGCGCCGTGGTCCCGTGGTTAGCGTGAGCAACTGTGGAACGAAAGGTCTTTGGTTCAAGTCTTCGCTCGAGTGACAATTTTTTATTTTCAGACAATTATCAAAGTTCAGGCACTCACACATAATCAACTTCGCTCTCCAGAATTCCAAGACATGTTCAGATTTGCTTGGACATGTGAAGGATTTGACTGTCTACACACGGAAAAATTTGAAAACGTTAAAAACATGTTTTGACAGAGCACAGGGAAAACTGTGCGACTGTGAAACTGTTGCATTCATTTGTTGCAGTTTATGTGACAAACTCTTATGTTTTAATCACTTTTTTGGGAGTGATTATCACATCCACAAGAAAACCTAAATCGGGGAAGGTAGAAGAATCTTTTTACCCATTCGCCAAGTGTACAAGTTAGGTGGGTCGACAACAAATTCCTGTCATGTGACGCACGTGCCGTCACCAGTGTCGTATAGAATATAAGACGTGTTTTCCTGTGGAGGAATCGGTTGACCTATGACCTTGCGATCAAATGTTTTCGGATCCCATTGGAGAGGCACGTCCTTTCGACTAATGATCGCACGGTTTTGCGGTGTGGTCGCAAAACACAGACACTAAACTTATTACAGTGAACAGAGACGTAAATGAACGAACGGACAGATCATAACTTTGCGAAAATAAACTTTTCACTCGAGGGAAGACTTGAACCAAGGACCTCTCGTTCCGCAGCTGCTCACGCTAACCACGGGACCACGGCGCTCCTTAGCTGACATTATCCTTGATGTTGCATATCTTGCACATGGACTACTCAGTTTGTATATTTTGCTTATTTTTTCATAGCTCCACACAACTTCTTCCTGTTTTGTCGATTGATCTGTGTTCAGATTTTCAAGGCCTATCCACTGTGCCAACTTATAACTAAATCTGGGGGGGGGGGGGGGGGGGTGCGATGGGGAGGTTCCCTTGTTAGAAGTGAACGAATAGGAAATATGTCGTACAAAAATTCAAAACAGCATTAATTTTCTCGAGAAAACATGTACATAAAACCACATTCAACAGTATTTGGTAGGTCACACAATGCACCTTTTTATTTCATTCTCGGGGTCATGTTTTCGTTCTAAATGCTGAGCACCAGAGGAAAATTGTATTTTTCTCTTTCAGTGGAGCTAACTTCTCACAATTAAAATCGTATTTTTAATGAAAATTGTTTCACGTTTAAATGACCATATTTATGCGCAGTGTAGATTTTTCCTTCGTTCAGGGATTGTGAAGCCTAAATTTTTTTTCGCTTTCAGATAGGTGGCATATTTTGTGGAAGAACGCTCATAAGAAAAAGAAGCAAGCTCACGTGCGATGTGCGCAATGTGTCACGAAGACATAGCGAGCAGGAAAAATATATGTGAGCGCGACGAGAGTGGGCTGACATCCCGTACCAGCAAGTGACACCGCTGCCACCGCACCAACGTCAAAGTCAGCACCTTCTTCCCGAGAGACCTCGACAGTGGGCTTCAGTCACGATTCGTCCGGTGGCGTTCCGTTGTCGAGTGTGTAAATGCTGTCATTTGCAATGCACTCTGGAATGTTTCGGCTTCTCCGTCCGTGACATCCAATAGTCGATCGAAGTTGTAAGGGTACAGATGCCGATCCGGCATTCGACGGATCGAATCCACCCCTAACGCTTCTTGGTCACGGCACAGCGCGCATCTTTGCTACGACAAAGAGGTGTCGCTGACTGGGATGCCCCACAATTAGCGAAGGTTCGAGTGTAGGGTCGGCGGGATTCGGGAGGCAGTGAGTCAGTCGCACTCTAGCCATACCCGGAACCATCACGTGAGCAGGACGCGAATATGTATGAGAGCGCGGCAGCGGAAATTATGTTAAAATAGTAATCTGTTAATTATGAAACGTTTAAATTAGGCGACCACAGAGAGGAAAGTATGGGATGGCTTACTCATTTTATTGTGAATTATAAATACATATAAGCGTGGTGCCTGTGCGGTTAGAAGCAGTGTTAGTGATTTGCAATCAAGGATCGAATAAAACCGAGTTTTCCGTGCAAGTGTGTTAGCTAATTTCTTACTTAAATCAGTTTGATAACTTTGGGATGGGTTGTTTTGTATTAGTGTGAACGGAGTATATCACGCATGTGTGTTATGCGACATGGTTGAGATTGTAATTGCCGACGCATGTGCCTTGGGAGTAAAGTGGCCCCTCAAGAAACTGGCTAACCTAGATGTCCGACGTCTTTAAAAGGATCAAACAGGCAGACCGAAACATTCCCACCAAACTGGTGTAAAAAAGGGGACCGCTTATAGGAGACTACATTTCTGAAATGGCATAACAGGGCATGTGTATCCGGGAATGGAAACCACTGAGCACATAGAAGCAAATAGTAGCCATATATATTTCCCACAGCAATTCTTGCGTACGCGCTAGCAGTAAATACTCTTGACCGTGTAAAGGTGAAGCAGCACATATCTCGGCATAATCAGCTTTACAGTTTTACATCCTGGTATAAAAACACGCATAGATTAATTAATTGGCCGACCGTTGTGGCCGAGCGGTTCTAGGCGCTTAAGTCCGGAACGGCGCTGCTGCTACCTCAGATGTTAAGTCCTATAGTGCTTAGAGCCATTTGAACCATTTATGAAGATTTGTGGACACTATTTTATCTGTTTGGTCTATTCTGGAGTATTGTGTATCTGAGGAACCTTTTGCTCAAGGTAATTTGACGCACTTGCATTGTTATTTGAAGCTCAAAGATAAAATGTTTTTAAATGAAGTTAGATCAGGTATTGAGTTTATGTTCGGAAATATTAATGGGGTTTTTAATGTTCAGAATTGCAGGAGCTTTTTGATAAAGCAACCCCGTAACCATCAGTGACATAATGGGACCGATGCCAAAATTGTTTAGTTAAACATTTACACAACTGTACTATTTTTAACATCCAAAGTTTGAGCTTCACGTTTAAAACCTAAAAATCACAAGTATTATTACAAAGAGCACCGTGGGCAAACCAATTAATATCTCGTGAACAACGAAGGTGAACCCATTAAAAATTTTTTCTAAAAAAATACAATAACATCAAATATACGCCAGCCCAACAACAGGTCCGTAGTATCGAGGCCCATGTGGCCCACGTTACGCCTCCAGTAGGTGCCAAACTGTACAAACAGGCCGTCGCCTGCGGAACGGCCGCGTAACAAGAAGAAAATACACTTTCGAAAAACAGAGAAACACCAATCAATTTCAAGGATGATGACGACGCTAGAATACGAGGTGCGGCTAGAAAAAAACCGGACTGATGCTGGAAAAAACATTTATTTACAATTATTTACAATTTCATGTTATCTCCTTCAATGTACTCTCCTCCTCGGTCTCTACACCGCTCCATACGAATTTTCCACTGTTCATAGCAATGCTGCAGATCATTTTCGGTAAGTCCATACATTACTTCCGTCGCTTTTTCTTTTACTGCTTCAACAGTCTCAAATCTAGTTCCTTTCAAAGCTGACTTGACTTTAGGGAAAAGAAAAAAGTCACAGGGGGCCAAATCAGGTGAGTAGGGTGGATGATCTAAGATGGGAATGTTGTGTTTTGCCAAAAACGTCTTCACTGACAACGCACTGTGAGCTGGGGCATTGTCTTGGTGAAGGATCCATGACTTTTTTCTCCACAAATCGTTCCGTTTTCTCCGTACTTGCTCACGTAGGGTAGCCAGGACGCTAATGTCGTAATGCTGATTCACTGTTTGTCCCTCTGGTACCCAAACAATGTGCACAATCCCTTTGATGTCAAAGAAAAACAATCATTATTGCCTTGAATTTCGATTTTGACATTCGTGCTTTTTTTGTCGTGGAGAACCAGGAGTTTTCCAATGCATCGATTGGCGTTTAGTTTCGGGATCGTAAGTAAAAAACCACGATTCATCGCAAGTAATAACATTTTGTAAGAAGGTGGGATCACTTTCAATGTTTTCCAGGATGTCAAAACAAATCATTCTTCGGCGTTCCTTCTGTTCAATTGTGAGACACTTTCGAACCATTTTTGAACACACTTTGTTCATGTTGAAACTTTCATGAAGAATCTGCCTAACACTTTCCTTGTCAACTCCTGTTAACTCAGACACTGCTCTGATTGTTAAACGGCGATCTTGTCGCACAAGTTTACCGATTTTTTCAATGTTTGCGTCAGTTTTTGCTGACAATGGTCTGTCATCCCTGGTGTCTTCGCGGCCATCTTTAAATCGTTTAAACCACTCAAACACTTGTGTTCGCGATAAACAATCATCGCCGTACACTTGTTGTAACATTACAAACGTTTCACTTGCAGATTTTCCTAGTTTAAAACAAAATTTGATGTTAACACGCTGTTCTTTCTGTACACTCAACATTTTCCGACGCACAGACAAAACGTCAACTACTTAAAACAGACGCCACGGGCAGACTGAGTGCAGGAGGCAGATGAAACTCGAGCAGTAGGCGGAGCGAGAGTCACGTGACAGGCCACGTGACTTTCAGCCTTATTGCATTCGTTTTATTGTTTCACCAGTACTAGTCCGGTTTTTTTCTAGCCACACCTCGTACATCGATACTGTCGCTGCAACCCTGCCTTTTAACCAACAACTTTAGTTAACAAGGTCCTTTATTGCACAGTGTAAACTACAGCACAGTTACATTTAAAATTATTTAAAAGGAGTCTTAATCGTAGCCGGTGTTAACTTCTGATCGGTTTCACGCTTTTAATTACGGGCCATCATCAGAGTTTGCACCATCTGGGTGACGGCGATGGCGCCTGTCATCCAGATGGTGCAAACTCTGATGATGACGCGTAATTAAAAGGCTGAAACCGGTCAGAAGTTAACATCAGCTGCGATCGAGACTGCTTTTAAATAATTTTGTCACAATAAGATCGCTGTTTCCGGCAATTTTATATAAAATTATGACCATTACATTGTTAATCACCGGCGCTTTGCCATTGCATTGTATGAGAACATTAATGACAGGAGTAAAAGTACTGAGTGCACGAAAATAGGTGTTGTACAATTAATTTTGATAGCGGCGAGCCTCTTGCCTTCAGAAAAGATGAGCATTTATTACCCCCAAAAAACATCACCCTAAAAAGGGTGCCGTGTAATTAAACTGATTGCCGGCAAACAGCTTGCCTTAAAACTACCGTTAATATTCTTTGAGAAAATCAACACAGTGTTAAGTGACCCGATGAGAAGCGTTGCAGCTTTAAAAACTTAAGGCCAGTAAACTGAAGTCGTCAGAGAACCGCCTTTAGGAGTCTAAACCATTAAATAAGCTGCAATAGTTCGTAAGCCCGGCTCAAGACTCTTTAAGAACCGGCAAGGGCGGAATGACGGCAATGTCATTTAGCACAACTGCTCACAATCACACAACATTTATCACAAGATATCACATGTCATAAATTCTGAGCACAATTTAACACGGGTGTTAATCGTTTCTAAAACACAAGCCCATATATGACTGGCGCTCCTGTAGGTGAGCAACAGGGAAAAAGGCGCGCGCGCACACACACACACACACACACTTGCTCGATTGCGCCCAGACACACCATCGTCGGCCACAATCCTCGTGTGTTCCTCTAGCAAGCCTCCCCCTTATTACATTAAGCCGCTCTTCAACGTTGCCCTTTCCTGCCCGCTGACTTCACATGACGGCCCTCCACTTGCGTCCAGCTCCGTAGCAATTTCTCTACACGAAGTTTAGTTCTTAACGTCAACCCCCACAAAGTAGTGCCCTCCGCGTATGGACTGCTACTTTCTACCTTCTTCGTCTAGACAGAAGTTGATTCTGAAACTTTCTAATGTTATCATCTTGCATGTCTGTACCGTATTGCCATCTGTACATTTTATTGGCATTTTCTGTTGTTTAGTTCTTAATACCTGTAACGGATGGAAGTGTTGAGAGACAAAAGAAAAGAGATCAGTGACAAACCCCGAAAATTGGGGACTACTTAGTAGAGGAAGGTAAATCTGTTACCATGGAAACAGCCTAATAAGAAGCAAGTTAGAGCAAACAAAGACAGCATCCCTCGCCAAAAAGAGGTTACTAATACTGAGGACGTGACATTAGGGAATAATGTCAGTGTTTCTAGAGGGAGAGCCGGCCGGAGTAGCCGAGCGGTTCTAGGCGCTTCAGTCTGGAACCGCGCGACCGCTACGGTCGCAGGTTCGAATCCTGCCTCGGGCATGGATGTGTGTGATGTCCTTAGGTTAGTTAATTTTAAGTAGTTCTAAGCTCTAGGGGACTGATGACCTCAGAAGTTAAGTCCTATAGTGCTCAGAGCCATTCGACACCTTTTTTTTTCAACTGGTTTGCAAAACTATGACGTAAATGTAGTGGAATGTGCTTTGCTAAATTCTTACTTCGCGGGAGACAGTGTGTGTCATCATCAGCTGCGATAGCAGGAGGCCCACCCAATCTATACGAGAGATAAGCTGACGCTGTAGCGCAGATAGTAATAATACTACCAAATTGCACTACCGAGAGAAAATATGACGGACGCCGTAAGGAAAGGAAGTTAAAAGATAATCGCACAGCATTACCTATTTCTGTTTTCAAGAGCAACCATTTGCATATCATACTCCTATTACAACTTTGCCAATATTTGAATTACTGCATGTAATTTTGGAGGTTAATTGGGGATACATTGAAACGAGTGAAATCACCGTCTACTACGTCTCAGTCGTAACCATACTTTACAAGTAAATGTATCCACTGTCGTAGCCGATGTAGCTAATGCATCCATTAATGATTTCGTCCGGCTCGGATGTTGACGGTACGAATCTTGGTGATGTAAGAAACTTTCGCTGTCCTTATTTGTCCGTCTAGACGAGGGTGATGTTGCGCGTCAATATCCTGTATTAAATTCGAAACCTCTTAGCAGTATCGTATAACATCAGGGCATGCGACACTGATAATAGTGTCCTTTTCGTCGGATGGAAACATTACGCCCGGTGATCGCCATCACCTTGGTGCTATTACAAACTAGTAGGACTACGCGTAGACACAGGGTTTCACCCTCTTTCTTACCTTATGCATAACAAAGGAATCAGAGGCAAATTATCTTCTCTAGGCCCTCGTCGAATGCTCATTTCATGACCGTGGGGGCGGACAAATGTGTTAATTGGCATCTCCCTATATACGAGTGTAACGACCGATGTTTTCTCTGAAGAACAAGTACATGTTTTCTATGACTTCTTTCATAAAGTGTGAGATTTTGTTGCCTTCTATCATATTCAGATAGACGAAGTGCAATAGGGTCAAAACGTTCTCTATGCACGACTGCTTAGTCTCCCCATGATGTTGGGCATCCGTTCTTCGATTGTTCTTCCACGAAACGGAATTGCTGCTAGTTGTCGCCAGACGTTTCTTTCGGTTTGGCATGTCCTTAAGTGTGCGCGCCAGTGCGGACATAATGCCGTGTACACCTTGTACCTCGCTTTTGTTAGCGTGACCCTTCCTTACCCAGGCGCGGCGGAACCAGCTGGTGTGCTCACGGTAACAAACGATAACCGGGGAAAATTTTTCCGCTAAATACTTGAGCTTTCTTCAGATTATTCCGGCTGTTTATCTCCTTTCACTATGTTCACTTAATGGTTCAGATGTTTCATGACGAATGGATTATGCATTTGGTTACCTTGGTGTCCATTGTACGTTATATGGGTTCCGTATCGAACTACTCTACGTTAAGTTTTTACTACAGGGTTATTACAAATGATTGAAGCGATTTCGCAGCTCTACAATAACTTTACTATTTGAGATATTTTCACAATGCTTTGCGCACACACATACAAAAAATCAAAAGTTTTTTTAGGCATTCACAAATGTTCGATATGTGCCCCTTTAGTGATTCGGCAGACATCAAGCCGATAATCAAGTTCCTCCAACACTCGGCGCAGCATGTCCCCATCAATGAGTTCGAAAGCATCGTTGAATCGAGCTCGCAGTTCTGGCACGTTTCTTGGTAGAGGAGGTTTAAACACTGAAGCTTTCACATAACCCCACAGAAAGAAATCGCACGGGGTTACGTTGGGAGAGCGTGGAGGCCATGACATGAGTTGCTGATCATGATCTCCACCACGACCGATCCATCGGTTTTCCAATCTCCTGTTTAAGAAATGCTTCTGCTTTAACCTTTTCCGTAAGATTTTCCAAACCATCGGCTGTGGTACGTTAGGCTCCCTGCTTGCTTTATTCGTCGACTTCCGCGGGCTACGCATGAAACTTGCCCGCACGCGTTCAACCGTTTCTTCGCTCACTGCAGGCCGACCCATTGATTTCCCCTCACAGAGCTTTAAACTGCGCATACCATCACCGAACAGAGTTAGCAGTTGGTGGATCTTTGTTGAACTTCGTCCTGAAGCGTCGTTGCATTGTTATGATTGACTGATGTGAGTGCATTTCAAGCACGACATACGCTTTCTCGGCTCCTGTCGCCATTTTGTCTCACTGCGCTCTCGAGCGCTCTGGCGGCAGAAACCTGAAGTGCGGCTTTAGCCGAACAACGAGTTTTTCTACGTATCTGTAGTGTGTCGTGACCATATGTCAATGAATGGAGCTACAGTGAATTTATGAAATCGCTTCAATCATTTGTAATAGCCCTGTACTTTTGGTTCACGTTGTCTGCGTTGCCGTGCCCTTTTCGCCAATATGTATCTAATTGATTGACTTTTTGTTTTTGTAGGTAATCCGATAATGCCCCAAAAGGGCGAAACACGTCATTGAATTAACATTAAATACATTGCTGGCCATTGAAATTGCTACACCGCGAAGATGACGTGGTACAGACGCGAAATTTAACCGACATTAAATACATTGCTGGCCATTGAAATTGCTACACCGCGAAGATGCCGTGCTACAGACGCGAAATTTAACCGACAGGAAGAAGATGCTGTGATATGCAAATGATTAGCTTTTCAGAGCATTCACACAAGGTTGGCTCCGGTGGCGACACCTACAACGTGCTAAGATGAGGAAAGTTTCTAACAGATTTCTCATACACAAACAGCTGTTGACCGGCGTTGCCTGGTGAAACGTTGTTGTGATGCCTCGTGTAAAGAGGAGAAATGCGTACCATCCCGTTTCCGACTTTGATAACGGTCGGATTGTAGCCTAACGCGATTGCAGTTTATCGTAACGCGACATTGCTACTCGCGTTGGTGGAGATCCAATGACTGTTAGCACAATATGGAATCGGTGGGTTCAGGAGGGTAATACGGAGCACCGAGCTATATCCCAACGGCCTCGTATCACTAGCAGTCGAGATGACAGGCTTCCGCATGGCAGTAACGGATCGTGCAGCCACGTTTCGATCCCTGAGTCAACAGGTGGGGACGTTTGCAAGACAACAACCATCTGCACGAAAAGTTCGACGACGCTTGCAGCAGCATGGACTATCAGCTCGGAGACCATGCCAGCGGTTACCCCTGACGCTGCATCACAGACAGGAGCGCCTGCGATGGTGTACTCAACGACGATCCTGGGTCCACGAATGGCAAAACGTCATTTTTTTCGGATGAATCCAGGTTCTGTTTACAGCATCATGATGGTCGCATCCGTGTTTGGCGACATCGCGGTGAACGCACATCGGAAGCGTGTATTCGTCATCGCCATACTGGCGTATCACCCGCCGTGACGGTATGGGGTGCCATTGGTTACACGTCTCGGTCACCTCTTGCTCGCATTGTCGGCACTTTGAACAGTGGACGTTACATTTCAGATGTGTTACGACCCGTGGCTCTAGCCTCATTCGATCCCTGCGAAACCCTACATTTCAGCAGGATAATGCACGACAGCATGTTGCAGGTCCTGTGCGGGCCTTTCTGCTTACAGAAAATGTTCGACTGCTGCCCTGGCCAGCACATGCTCCAAATCTCTGACCAATTGAAAACGTCTGGTCAATGGTGGCCGAGCAACTGGCCAGTCATAATACGCCAGCCACTACTCTTGATGAACTGTGGTATCGTGTCGAAGCTGCATGGCAGCTGTACCTGTACACGCCATCCAAGCTCTGTTTGACTCAATGTCCAGGCGTATCAAGGCCGTTATTACGGCCAGAGGTGGTTGTTCTGGGTACTGATTTCTCAGGATCTATGCACCCAAATTGCGTGAAAATGTAAACACATGTCAGTTCTCCTATAATATATTTGTCCAATGAATACCCGTTTATCATCTGCATTTCTTTTTAGACGCAGCCGAGTCTGTTTTTGTTCTGAAACAAGTATAAAGGGTTAACATGAAGTTGTGTTTGTCATGATTGTTTTTCCGTTATTTGATACTGAGCCACAGTTTGTTCCGTCCGCGTCCACAGTAAAGTCGACATATACAGGCGTGTACATATATATATATTTTAAATTTTGGGTTGAATGCGTGGAATCAAGTATAGGCTGCATGGTGTCATCAGCAATATGAAACAGGATTTCAATTCCCCAATATCTCTTAACGACAAAGAAAATACACTGTTTGTCATACAAAGAGAGGGACCCAGCGATCCATTGCGAATTCACTGAGTGTGTTGCACACCGTCAGCTACTCCAATGATTGCTTTTGCACGGCCGACCGCGCACTCGTGGAGCTTAGTTTGGGCCGCGTGCCCATCGAGTCATAGAACGGGACTCAAACGTCCCTATCGGCCTCGTACGACAGCGGGCAGCGTCATTAAAGCATCACCTGGAACTGTACCAAGCCCAGGCGACGCTGTCGGCAGCGGATGACAGGCTAAATGAGCCCGGGAGGAACCGCATCATGGGGCCGCGGGAGGCGGGATGGTCCTATCGTAGCACTACCTGCCACGCGGGTCGTACGGACGCAATCTTTGCTCGATTATGGCGATACTGAATACAAGATTGCACGCGTGCTCGACTTGTAGCACGTGGACGTCCGACGCATACCACAAGGAGAGAGGACAGACGGATTGTTCGCCACAGTCGAACAGATCCAGCGGCAACGATAGAGGCCTTTCAGAGAGCTGCCGTGCCTTTTATGCAGCATCCTATAGTACCGTTGGCAACGGTCTTGCCGCAGTGGATACTCCTGTTCCCGTGAGATCACTGAAGTTAAGCGCTGTTGGGCGTGGCGGGCACTTGGATGGGTGATCATTCAGGCCGCCATGCGCTGTTGCCACTTTTCGGGGTGCGCTCAGCCTCGCGATGCCAAGTGAGGGTCGGATGGTTCCGGTGGGTCACTTGTGGCCTGAAGACGGAGTGCTGTAGCACCGTTAGCAGGCGGCTGCATGATGCAGATCTCAACGTACGTGGGCCATTAGGACGCCTGTCACTCACACCCCCGCAGGGCTGCGCCCGACTCGTCTTGTGCGGCAGAGTCCCTGCAGACTTTTAGCAGGTTCTCTTCAGTGACAAGTCTCGCTTCTGCTTTGGAGGCGACGATCACGTGGTCCGTATCTGGAGGCGCAGTGGGGAGCGCCACAAGGAGAGGTTTGTCGTATCTCATTACGTGTCCCGCCAACCTGGTGTGGTGGGATGAGGAGCGATATCCTATAGTGCCAGTTCACATTAAATGTTGCTTACTCTGTGACAGCTGCACGGCACGTAGAGGAGAGCCGCCTGCGACTGGTGGCTCTGCTGCTCGAGAACGCCCACACCCACACCCAGGCCCATGTCGTATTTCAGTAGGACAACGCTCGTCCTCATATCGTAACCATCTCCAGAGAGTGCTGTTGTTGGTTTAGACTATCTTATTCCCAAAATTGATTTATCTTTTGTTAGATTTGTAATTGTGGGTACTCTGATCTTGCTAGTTGCATCGCCCGATCTCTTCCCTATACAGAATGTTTGGGGTGACATAGATTGTGCCATCAGTCTACGGGAATTGCGCGCTCACTAGATGACATGGGATGGAGTATCACAGAAAAAAAACACACTTTCGGGAGGGGGGAGGGTTTGAAATTAAAACGTTATTTTAACGCTTTTCTGAGCATTTTAAAAGTGTGAAATCAACATTTGTATTGGTAAAAAGTAAAACTGGCAAGTACACCATTAATTTTTTATTACAAGTTTTATTAATTAAGTTAAACATTATTTTTCAGTTTGTGATTTGTTACAAAAAAGAAATTACATGAATATGAATACACACGGAATTGAAATACAGTATACTGAACGAGGGAAAAATCTTAAATGTTTTAAGTTACAGTTTATAGAACTGCCCAAAGCTTTGGAATGGATTGCGTTGTACCTACCTCCTCCCTCCCTTTCCTTGCTATTGTTGTTGAAAGGGTCGAAACGAGTCAGTGGTGGGCCATTCCACTTCATAAAAAGTAGTGAAGAAGCAATTTTTGGTAACAGAGAGCCTTTGCCGTCTGTGATGATTCACGTTACCTAGATGACAATGGAATTGTCTTGATGGTAGTTGTCAACGGAAGAAAATTTGTAAGAGATTTTGTTTGTTTTCACAATTTCCATCTAAGTTCTCACAGTTGTCAAAAACATACGATATGCTTTAATCGTATCTTGTTTGTTCAACTGAAAGCGAACTGCCAATTTCTCCAAGATCTTTTTCCCCAAAATTTCTCTCGTACCACACGTCAAAATCTGCGGTTCTGACTGTTTTCGTCAGAGGTATATCGGTACGCAATACAGGTGCATACTGTCACAAATGAAGCACTGTTTCCAGCCATGGGGGTCCTATGCCATACTAACACTTTTGTGGCTGTGTAGAGCAGTAAATATTGTTCCTCCAAAGTTGACAGTGTAATCTTTCCGTCTGTGTGGTACCATCTTCCTGCCTGCCAATAACGATCGCAATTCTCCTTGTCCTTCTGCATGCAGCTCTTTGTATAACAATCGGGTTGGTAGAGACCGGGAGATTCTAACAACATTACTTTAATGCCATGAAGATACGGGGGCGGTCAGAATGCGTGTGTGTCATGGCGGCACGTGTATTACCTGAGGTCAGTGGGTCGTCTTGTACCACAGTGTATCAACTCGGTTGGCGTTCTCCAGGGTACAGTAACGCCAGCTCCTTGTGGGGTACGCACTCCACAGTGTCGCTCCCAAGACACCGCTCTTTACACAGAGTAACTTCTTTTTACGGGGTCGCGTAAAAGATAAAGGTTACGTCCCACCGCTGAAGCACGATATAGCCAAAGAGTAAGAGGAGAGCGGCCGCTATCAGGGGACCGTCGCAGCTCAAAGTGTCGTATGAACATCAGTATCGCGTTGATGTACGCTCTACCAACATTCATCGTTATCTCCCGATGACATGAATTTGGACCTCTTGAATGATCGTGGTGGTGCAGTGTTTAAGGCACCAGGTACCCGGATTCTCGGGTAGCTAGTATCACTCTCTGTCAGGCCCTCAGATTCGGTCTGACCTTACGGGATTTGGGGGGGGGGAGGGGGGTTAGAGGGATGACTGCCCCAAACGCCCTCTGAGCTAACAATGCTGTCTCTCAAGGTATCGATTTTAAACTCAGGCTGGCCTTCTGATTCACATTGACTGAAAGCTGTTTTTTTGCACCATGCCTATCTACTGTGGACATTAACTGTGCTGATCTACATATACATATACATTAAACACTTCGCACCTGTGTCGCATGTTCACCATATTACTCTGTCCTGTGCGAGACTTTCGTCTCCAAATAACTTATTCAACAAAGATCCATTTAAACCTATTCACTGTATTCCTCGCATGATCTCTATCTACAAATTTTACTTCCGACACATCTCTTCATCACCAAATTTACGATTCCTTCACTGCCAGAACGTGTCCTCTCTGTCGACCTGTTCTCCTAATCAAGCTGTGTAAAAAAGTTATTTTTTCCCAACTCGATTCAGTACGTCATTATTAGTTACTCGATCTACCCATGTAGGCTTCGGAAGTCTTCCATAGCACAATATTTTAAGAGCACCACATTTCGAAAGCTTCTATTCTCTTCCTGTCTAAACTATTTATCGTCAATGTTTCACTCCATACATAGCTACACTCCATACAAATACTTTCAGAAACGACTTCCTGACATTTAAATCTATACTCGATGTTAACAAATTTTTCTTCTTCAGAAACGCTTTCCTTGTCATTGCCAGTTTACATTTTATATCCTCTCTACTTCGACCATCGTGAGTTATTTTGCTCCCCAAATAGCAAAACTCATTTACTACTTTAAGTGTCTCATTTCCTAATATAATTCCCGCAGCATCACCCGATTTAATTCGACTACATTCCATTATCCTCGTTTTGCTTTTGTTGATGTTCATCTTATATCCTCCTTTCAAGACACTGTCCATTCCTTTCAGCTGCTTTTCCAAGTCCTTTGCTGTCTCTGACAGAATTACAATGTCATCGGCGAACCTCAAAGTTTTTATTTCTTCACCATGGATTTTAATGCCTACTCGGAACTTTTCTTATGTTTCCATTACTGCTTGCGCAATATACAGATCGAATAGCATCGGGGATAGGCTACAACCCTGTCTCATTCCGTTCCCAACCACTGCTTCCCTTTCATGCCCCTCGACTCTTATAACAGCCGTCTGGTTTCTGTACAAATTGTAAATAGCCTTTCGCTCCCTGTATTTTACCCCTACCACCTTCAGAATTTGAGAGAGAGTATTCCAGTCAACATTGTCAAAAGCTTTCTCTAAGTCTACAAATACTAGAAACGTAGGTTTGCCTTTCCTTAATCTATTTTCTAAGATAAGTCGTAGGGTCAGTATTGCCTCACGCCTTCCAATACTTCTATCCAAATTGATCTTCCCCGAAGTTGGCTTCTACAAGTTTTTCCATTCGTCTGTAAGGAATTCGTGGTAGTATTTTGCAGCCGTGGCTTATTAAACTGATAGTTCGGTAATTTTCACATCCGTCAACACCTGCTTTCTTTGGGATTGGAATTATTATATTCTTCAGGAAGTCTGAGGGTATTTCGCCTGTCTCATACATCTTGCTCACCAGATGGTAGAGTTTTGTCAGGACTGGCTTTCCCAAGGCTGTACAGCAGTTAGGGTGGCAACTTCGTTTCAATAAAATATTGGTCTGAGAGTTCAAGGTTGAAACATCAAGTTTCCCTGAACTAATTTTTTTTACATTTGAAAGAAAGTTTTACTTTGTTAGTTGTTATGGCCGCATTTTTTCCATGTCACGTCACTTAGAAGCCATTATTCCAAGGTAGCTAGGATTCAAAGTTTCATCAACTATTGTCTTTTAAGTTCTTTCCGCCGTTCAAAATTTCGTCGTTATTGTCTTCCATCGTCATTTTCTGCCACGGCGTGCGCTTTTGCGGTAACCTCAATTGTAGTTGAAAGTGTCACAGGAAAACGCTTCGAACTCTTCTCACTGGAATGTTAATACACATATCAAAAAAAGTTTTGCATCTCCCCGGTTCCCAGAACTCCTGAAGATAGACGTTGACTTTGGTTATTGTATCACAGATACATTCCCTTTGACTGTTCAGAGATGTCACTAAACTCGCCCAAAGATGTGAACAACCATGCATGAGGAGCGCCTATTAGACGGAGGGGGTCCGACAGCCGATCAGTTCCAGTCATTCCACCAGGAAGGAGGTACACGGTTTGTGTTGTCTGTAGTTCAACCATGCCTAGATGGTCAATACCGCGGTTCGTTCGCGTCCGCATTCTTACTTTGGGCCAGGAAGGGCTCTCAACAAGAGAAGTGTCCAGGCGTCTGGGAGCGATGTTGTTCGGACAGGGAGGAGATAGAGAGGAACTGTCGATGACATGCCTCTCTCAGGCCGCCCAAGGGCTGCTACTGCACTGGATGACCGCTACCTACGCATTATGGCTCGGAGGAACCGTGACAGCAACGCCATCATGTTGAATAATGCTTTTCGTGCAGCCACAGTACGTCTTGTTACGACTCAAACTGTGCGCAATAGGCAGCATGATGCGCAACTTCACTCCTGACGTCCATGGCGAGGTACATCTTTGCAACCACGACACCATGCAGTGCGGTACAGATGCGCCCAACAACTTGCCGAATGGACCGTTGAGGACTGGCATCACGTTCTCTTCACCGATGAATGTCGCATATGTCTTCAACGAGACAATCGTCGGAGACGTGTTTGGAAGTAACCCGGTCAGGCTGAACGCCTTAGACACACTGTCCAGTGAGTGCAACAAGGTGGAGGTTCCCTGCTGTTTTTGGGTGGAATTATATGGGGCCGATGTACGCCGCTGGTGGTCATGGAAGGCGTCGTAACGGCTGTACGATACGTGAATGCCATGCTCTGACCGACAGTGCAACCATATCGGCAGCATATTGTCATGGTCGACAATTCGCGCCCACATCGTGCACATCCTGTGAATGATTTCCTTCATGATAACGACATCGCTTGACTAGAGTGGTCAGCATGTTCTCCAGACAAGAACCCTATCTTACATGCCTGGGATAGATTGAAAAGGGCTGTTTATGGACGACATGACCCACCAACCACTCTGAGGGATCTTTGACGAATCGCCGTTGAGGAGTGGGACAATCTGGACCAGCAGTGCCTTGATGAACTTACGGACAGTATGCGACGACGAATACAGGCATGCATCAATGCAGGACGACGTGCTGCTGGGTATCAGAGGTACCCGTGAGTACAGCAATCTGGACCACCGCCTCTGAAGGTCTCGTTGTATGGTGGTACAACATGCAATGTGTGGATTTCAAATGTTCAAATGTCTCTGAGCACTATGGGACTTAACATCTGTGGTCATCAGTCCCCTAGAACTTAGAACTACTTAAACCTAACTAACCTAAGGACATCACACACATCCATGCCCGAGGCAGGATTCGAACCTGCGACCGTAGTAGTCGCGCGGTTCCGGACTGAGCGCCTGAACCGCTAGACCACCGCGGCCGGCTGTGGATTTCATGAGCAATAAAAAGGTCGGAATTGATGTTTATGTTGATCTCTATTCCAGTTTTCTGTACAGGTACCGGAAGTCTCGGAACCGAGGTGATGCAAAACTTTTTATGATGTGTGTATGAAGCAACGTCGCATCGTGTTTCTTACCGGATGCTGTACACGCTTTTCGCATTGTTACTTTCAAGCATTACACAGCGAGAAATACTCGTTCCTCATCTGCAAAACTTGTATGTGATAATATGATCCGAACTCATATTTTTTAATATAAAATTGAAAACACTGGCCTAACAAAGATACCAGAAGTAGGCGAGCGAGCCGGATGTAGCCGCGATCGAGCAACAAATTTTAAAACATTATTCGTACATCCATCCTGAACCTCATATGGGTAGTGGGACGACAGGTGATGAATTCATGCGAAGTATCGTAAAATCGTCAGCTGTGTGTGTCACTTTGTTTAAATGCATCCGGTTGCGGTGGTCTACTCCACGCCATCAGACCGCTCTCCTTGGCAGATAGCAGTCCTGTAGTAAACAGAATGCAATGTCATGAAAGGCGTCCGCAGACCTGCCCATCAGTGACACGACCAGTAGTAGTGGTGTGACTTTTAGTTGGTCATAGCACCACTAATTGCCAGTAGTGGAGCCTGATGACGGTGGAGTGGACGACCGAAACAGGTCGCATTTGATCAAACGGCTGGCGGTGTCATTACTGCTGAAAACATTACAACAATTCAGTGCACTACTTCACATCTCCTTACACGACTCAGCAACCGACTATTTTCGAAGCAGACTCTCCGAATGCTTTGTAGCAAAATGACGCTGCACGTGTCTTTCCGCCAGTGAAGAGTTCATCTCTCTCTGAAGTCTCTCAGATTCACCTGCGACTTCCCTGATTTTTAAAATAAATTCAATTTCCATGTGAAGTCTAGACTTTTCAGACAAGTCACCACTACGACGTAGTGCCGATCTCAGGAACAGCCGTCTAACGCTGGTGTCGGCTTTAGACGCTTTTGCATTTTTATTTAGTTCTCCATTTCAAAATAAGCTACGAATTTAAATCTGTAGCAACATATAGGAAAGCTTGTATCTGTAAGACAGTACGGTGATTTGAGGCCCAGTATGTGGTATTGCCCACTTCCGCCGCTAGTCAAATGGCTCTGAGCACTATGGGACTTAACTTCTGAGGTCATCAGTCCCCTAGAACTTAGAACTACTTAAACCTAACTAACCTAAGGACATCACACACACCCATGCCCGAGGCAGGATTCGAACCTGCGACCGTAGCGGTCGCGCGGTTCCAGACTGTAGCGCCTAGAACCGCTCGGCTACTCCGGCCGGCCGCCGCTAGTCGTCTGAAGGCAACATCCATGCCATGCAGTATCCGACCAAAATGTTTACATAACATTAGACTGAATAGTGGCCTGGCCGCACACCTTAAAGGGGCAGCAAGCTAGATTGCGAGCCATGGGCAACCATATTCTCCCGGCCAGCCAGAGTGTGACATTAGGCGGCTTTCCATGTTCGTTTAGAAATATGTTGGTTTGGTCCCCAACCTCACCCTCAGAAAATATGACTCCCAAGGAGTTAAAACAAAATAACATACACAATAAAGTTTATTCTATTCATAGCAAATGGTGCACAAGACTTCCATTTGGATAACCGACAACTTTGGACGATAGGAAGTGTGCCAAATTATGAAACAAGCAGACCCTGTTTGGTGGGACACACGTTCCGAAAGAGGCTGAATACTAAGACCGTTAGGAATTCAAAGCATCGAAGGAGTCCATATTGCCAATCACTCCGCTACAGCGTTATCTAGCCCGTGTCAAGAGCCACGGGAGATAAACCCTGAGTTCAGTAGGCCACAAACTGTTGCTTCTGACAACTAATCACGACGAAGTTAACGCAGAACAGGGAATCAGCGATCATAAAGCGCTTACGGCATCGATGATTTCAGCCGTAAATAGAAATATTAAAAAAGGTAGGAAGATTTTTCTGTTTAGCAGAAGTGACAAAAAGCAGATTACAGAGTACCTGACGGCTTAACACAAAAGTTTTGTCTCAAGTACAGATAGTGTTGAGGATCAGTGGACAAAGTTCAAAACCATCGTACAATATGCGTTAGATGAGTATGTGCCAAGCAAGATCGTAAGAGATGGAAAAGAGCCACCGTGGTACAACAACCGAGTTAGAAAACTGCTGCGGAAGCAAAGGGAACTTCACAGCAAACATAAACATAGCCAAAGCCTTGCAGACAAACAAAAATTACGCGAAGCGAAATGTAGTGTGAGGAGGGCTATGCGAGAAGCGTTCAATGACTTCGAAAGTAAAGTTCTATGTACTGACTTGGCAGAAAATCCTAAGAAATTTTGGTCTTATGTCAAAGCGGTAGGTGGATCAAAACAAAATGTCCAGACACTCTGTGACCAAAATGGTACTGAAACAGAGGATGACAGACCAAAGGCCGAAATACTAAATGTCTTTTTCCAAAGCTGTTTCACAGAGGAAGAGTGCACTGTAGTTCCTTCTCTAGATTGTCGCACAGATGACAAAATGGTAGATAACGAAATAGACGACAGAGGGATAGAGAAACAATTAAAATCGCTCAAAAGAGGAAAGGCCGCTGGACCTGATGGGATACCAGTTCGATTTTACACAAAGTACGCGAAGGAACTTGCCCCCCTTCTTGCAGCGGTGTACCGTAGGTCTCTAGAAGAGCGTAGCGTTCCAAAGGATTCGAAAAGGGCACAGGTCATCCCCGTTTTCAAGAAGGGACGTCGAACAGATGTGCAGAACTATAGACCTATATCTCTAACGTCGATCTGTTGTAGAATTTTGGAACACGTATTATGTTCGAGTATAATGACTTTTCTGGAGACTAGAAATCTACTCTGTAGGAATCAGCATGGGTTTCGAAAAAGACGGTCGTGTGAAACCCAGCTCGCGCTATTCGTCCACGAGACTCAGAGGGCCATTGACACGGGTTCACAGGTAGATGCTGTGTTTCTTGACTTCCGCAAGGCGTTCGATACAGTTCCCCACAGTCGTTTAATGAACAAAGTAAGAGCATATGGACTATCAGACCAATTGTGTGGCTCAAATGGCTCTGAGCACTATGGGACTTAACATCTGTGGTCATCAGTCCCCTAGATCTTAGAACTACTTAAACCTAACTAACCTAAGGACATCACACACATCCATGCCCGAGGCAGGATTCGAACCTGCGACCGTAGCAGTCGCGCGGGTCCGGACTGAGCGCCTTAACCGCTAGACCACCGCGGCCGGCCAGACCAATTGTGTGATTGGATTGAAGAGTTCCTAGATAACAGAACGCAGCATGTCATTCTCAATGGAGAGAAGTCTTCTGAAGTAAGAGTGTGCCGCAGGGGAGTGTCATAGGACCGTTGCTATTCACAATATACATAAATGACCTGGTGGATGACATCGGAAGTTCACTGAGGCTTTTTGCAGGTGATGTTGTGGTGTATCGAGAGGTTGTAACAATGGAAAATTGTACTGAAATGCAGGAGAATCTGCAGCGAATTGACGCATGGTGCAGAGAATGGCAATTGAATCTCAATGTAGACAAGTGTAATGTGCTGCGAATACATAGAAAGATAGATCCCTTATCATTTAGCTACAAAATAGCAGGTCAGCAACTGGAAGCGGTTAATTCCAAAAATTATCTGGGAGTACGCAGTAGGAGTGATTTAAAATGGAATGATCATATAAAGTTGATCGTCGGTAAAGCAGATGCCTGACTGAGATTCATTGGAAGAATCCTAAGGAAATGCAATCCGAAAACAAGGGAAGTAGGTTACAGTACGCTTGTTCGCTCACTGCTTGAATACTGCTCAGCAGTGTGGGATCCTACCAGATAGGGTTGATAGAAGAGATAGAGAAGATCCAACGGAGAGCAGCGCGCTTCGTTACAGGATCATTTAGTAATCGCGAAAGCGTTACGGAGATGATAGATAAACTCCAGTGGAAGACTCTGCAGGAGAGACGCTCAGTAGCTCGGTACGGGCTTTTGTTAAAGTTTCGAGAACACACCTTCACCGAAGAGTCAAGCAGTATATTGCTCCCTCCTACGTATATCTCGCGAAGAGACCATGAGGATAAAATCAGAGAGATTAGAGCCCACACAGAAGCCTACCGACAATCCTTTTTTCCACGTACGATACGAGACTGGAATAGAAGGGAGAACCGATAGAGGTAGTCGGGGTACCCTCCGCCACACACCGTCAGGTGGCTTGCGGAGTATGGATGTAGATGTAGATGTAGAAGAGACATTGTTTCCTTCTAGTATAATCATTTATATTCACTTCATCGTTTAACCGTTGACTACATTCGCCACTCATTTGTTCAAAATTACGTTCTTAGTGCAGTGCTGTCACTCCACTTCTATGTAACCTTAGTACCGGCTTTACTTTTGCATTGTTCGGGCGCGTACTACCAAGCGACCATTATTTTCGCAGGTACGTACGATTTGGGGTCGAAATCTGCCCCTGGAAGTTACATAGTTACTTTTCTTATTTGCCACCAGAAACTGTTTTTAATGGTTTTACACTGAGTACAGCGACGTTTGAATAATGATAAAATTTTGGAGGTATTGTTAGGTAGTGAAGCCTGCTGACTCACTGGACACACCAGTTCTTTTTAAGATGTAGCCTTGTTTAGTGCCTATGACTCAAAAACACCAGGTCATGAAACTGACAATGAAATAGAGGGCGATGAAGAGGCAGAAAGAGTGGATGTTTCCAAAGTGAACCAACAAATAGTAAGACCATCAATTTTATGGAAAAAATAGTTACAAATAAGAATATCAAGATGGTGCATCGACATTTTTTATAACAACTCAGCATGACATTGATCAAAGCAGATATCAAGGGGAAGAAAATAAATTCCAGAAATTTTTCTATGGACCTGCACACAGCGATGCGAAACTTGTGAAAATGGCAGCAGCGTCGAGTAACAATTTGCACTGCAACTCCAGGTGGAGCCGTGTCAGTTAAAAAGAGACAAAGGCGTCACAATGTCACATGCCTTGAAGACACATAAACTACCGAAACATGTCCTAAACCTCAAAGATACGTTTGCAAAATGCATTCCATTGACAAACACTTATGTGTTAATTATGATGAACGACAATTAGTGATTAGTTATTCGTTCATGTACCTATCGTCATTTTTAAACTTAAAGTCAATGTTTATTATTTTCTTTGTAGTGTACTTAAGTGATCATTAAAAATGGTTCAAATGGCTCTGAGCACTATGGGACTTAACTTCTGAGGTCATCAGTCCCCTAGAACTTAGAACTACTTAAACCTAACTAACCTAAGGACATCACACACATCCATGCCCGACGCAGGATTCGAACCTGTGACCGTAGCGGTCGCACGGTTCCGGACTGAAGCGCCTAGAACCGGTCGGCCACACCGGCCGGCTAAGTGATCATTATTTTATCTCAACACATGTTTCTTAATATTGTTGAACTTAATTTCACAAATACTGTTTAAGAGGCCAATGTTAATAGACGAGCCTTAATTTGTGGTAAGATTATGTTTTCTTTTTAATAAAGACTGGTTTTTCATAAATAAAAAGCGTTTCTTTTACTGATTCTTTAACAAAAATTCAGAGAAACAAAAAAGTAAATAATTTTCAGATGGCTCTTGTTTTTAGGATTGGAAAATACCCCACGAAATTACTCACGTTAGTCTAAATAGCCATTGTAGTTTAGGGTTAGATAAAAATCTTTTCCTTTCAGTTACGGACAAGCAAATGCAACTATATTTCTAATTTTTATGCCTGATATTGGTATAACTTATAAAAAAATTCGTTGTTAATGTTGTTTTATTTGGTATAGCGTTCCGTTGAAACAGTTGTCATACGCAGTTATGGCAGATGCAAGATTACTCTGCCGATATTCGGTATCATCACTGAGAATACGAAACTTCCGTAAAGAGATACTGGACGGCATCTGAAGTAAGAGAAATGCAAAGAAATAAGAAACATTAAGCTTGAAAGTTCTTTGGAGGGCATTACAGATGGTGAAAAAGATCAGACTGGAAAAGGTACAGAAAGGGCCTGGCTGCTAGCTTCTGGTATTCGTCTCGTGTGATTTAGCACAATTACAAGTCAGTCCAGTCAACGAAGAGTGAAAAAGGCCGAATACGGGAAGAGAAGAGCAAGACATCCAGAAACTCTAGGAGGACAGCAGGGGCGACATGAAACGTCTTCACGGTCTTTTCATAGGTAAAAGGAAACCAATGAATTCCATTAGAAAAGCAGTGACAACACAGAAGTTCTGAAGGGGTATTTTGACCAGCTACTGAAAGGATCAGTTGAAAAACATAATGAAGAACCAGATAATCAAACCTACAACCTGGAATCTCGCATCACCTGGATAGAAACAGAGACACAGTCAGCATTAGAATCTGTGCATAAAGGAAACTCCACTCATCTCAATACGTCACAAGAGGCCACTACGTGATGGTTCACCGTTATACTGATCCTTCCGCAGCGAGCCTTATTAAGTGGGGATGCAGTGAGCAGACACAGAATGAGTTAACATGGCACAGAATACAGATATTACGGGTAGTTGCTAATGAAATTAACGCAAGAAATGAATACGGGCAGAATATACATCCATCTTCGCGCACTGCTCTGCTATACAGGAAAAGTGATTCTTAGATCTCCTGCAAGACACGTAACAAATTTTTACGGAGAAGGCTCCGCCACAAGCGCCGTTCACTCTTCATTTTACACACAGACAATACCTCCCCAGCATTCTCGGGCCAGGTCTCTTACGTGAGCTGGCAAATTTGCTTCATTGTACCCGTTTTTATTTAGATACTTTCAGTTTATAATGTGGGTACTTATTTGCAGATATTCATTTGCTTCAATGACCATCCTTCTTTGTTAAAATGAATTCACTTCTCTGTAAGAATCATGTGAAGTTATAATGGTTGTAATTTTGGTAACATAGAACGTTTTAAGAAGAATTGCGGCGGCGCGGTTCCTTCCGTCCCTTTACGACGAACCTGCACCTACCTGTGAACATTGTCTCAGTACATCATCAGTAGGGAAGCTGAACGAAACCTACTGTATTCGACGTGAACCAGGCTGCAATTAAAGTCACTAATCTACGTTTCGGGAGAAAGTTTTCACACGAAATGAAAGGTTGGAAATTTTGTCCTTAATTAATATATTCGGAAACTTAGGTGAACAAGTATCACTGCCAAGCCCGTGCTCGTCTTAACACAGTCACTCACAATCCCTTTCACTCACGTTAGCAAGTTTATGGTGTTGCATTTCCCGAAAACGTAATAGCTACGAAAATAGGGATTGTTTTTGATTGAGAATGCTCGACAAATATTAAGTCTGCCGGTACCTGATGCAGTCACAGTTTTTAGCAACCGACCTGCTCAATACGCCACGCGGAATTTATGTCTTTTCTCGTTACAAAATTGACTTAAAAATTCCGAAATTTCTACACACCCATCAGAATAATTATGGCGTCTCTTTACAACACTTTTGAAGTATGAAACATTCCTAGATCCGGCAACTTATCATTTCCATCGGAACTAATGCTACTCACGTCCAATCTGTTTCATAGCTAGGCTCCGACTCCTCTCGAGAATACTCCAAGTCTTCTCTACCAGCAGAGAAAGGCCGCGAAGAATATTGCTTTACCATTGGTCAGTTTACTCAACAGCCAATAGCAAAACAACATTCTCCCACGTCAGTCCGCGCTTTTCATCAATAACCAATCGCAAAATAGTAAACCTAACGACTTTACTTTTTACCGACGTAATTATCTAATATGCTGAAATTGAAATGTCGTGTGGCTAGGGCCTCCCGTCGGGTAGACCGTTCGCCTGGTGCAGGTCTTTCGATTTGACGCCACTTCGGCGACCTGCGCGTCGGTGGGGATGAAATGATGATAATTAGGGCAACACAACACCCAGTCCCTGAGCGGAGAAAATCTCCGACCCAGCCGGGAATCGAACCCGGGCCCTTAGGATTGACAGTCTGTCACGCTGACCACTCAGCTACCGGGGAGGACATCTAATATGCTGAAGTTCTGTTTATGCATAAATTTATTCGCTATTGTTATTTATACCTGAATTAACTTTCCCTTTACTACAAACTTACTTTACAAATCTATTCAACAAAAATCCCCTTTGTCCACATCCATACTTCTTCGAAATGTTCCCACACTGCCGGCCGATGTGGCCAAGTGGTTCTAGGCGCTACAGCCTGGAGCCGAGTGACCGCTACGGTCGCAGGTTCGAATTCTGCCTCGGGCATGGATGTGTGTGATGTCCTTAGGTTAGTTAGGTTTAAGTAGTTCTAAGTTCTAGAGGACTGATGACCACAGATGTTAAGTCCCATAGTGCTCAGAGCCATTTGAACCATTTTTTTGTTCCCACACTAAATCCCACTACATAACTCGTTAAACAATTATCTTCATATTAACCTTAAACCACACTCACGCATCATTCGTACTGCTAAAACACATTTATATCATTTTACAAACACAAAAAGACACAACACTTTATGAATATACTAGAACAGTTTATGAAAAACATTCTATTACTTTAGTGCACTCTAGTGGGCACAATCGAAACTAAATCACAGTCCCCTATCCAATACTGTCCTCTATCGGCCGATACATAAACTACGTGCGCGTCCAGTCTCGCGTCACCGTCTGTCACTATCCAGCTCTGAGACACGTCTCCCACCTAACCGCCTCTAAGGCAGGATCAGTATATGGCGCTACGCCTCAGAATGTAGTGTTGTCTGTGAAAGCTAGCATGGCTAATACTGTAAGGCGAATGGTGAAACAGCGGCCGTAGATCCTTTGACAGTTTTCCTAAGAACAGCAAAAGAGAGTGATGGATATTTGCACAGCCTGTGGAATATGAATTATCTCCATCCCGTTGGCCCTCTTTAATGAAGGAGGAATCAGGAAAAGAAAGAGAACAATTATGTAAGTCGTGATCTGAGAAGTAGCACCTTCATCGCATCAAATGGAATGTCGGTACTAAGGTTTCTGTACTTTGTGATCAGTATGTAGTGAAAGTACACAAAGATTATGGTCAAAACTGTACCGTTTTCAATCGTTATGATGACGTTAACATTACAAAACGAGCAGATCAGAAGAGAAGGGTCCTCACAAAAACAGGATTTCTCAGTGACAAAATGACAACAAGGGGAATGGGAACAGTAGTTACTAAAAGCAATAGTAATAGTACTATAGTGAGCTATAATGAGAGAGCGGCCATAGAAAGCTTTTCTGAATCCCTCAGCGACGGTAATGGGGGAAGATGTCGACTTCACTGTTTCACCAACTGCTTTTGCACCACCACAGACAACGCTTGTCGGGGATAACGCTGAATCCAAACTGTTTTCAGTAAATTAAGACCTACACGTTCCTTTTCCTCGAACCATCCTCCTCCTTCATGCCTTCATTGGTAACACCATTTCTAACAAGGGTAATGCAGGAGCACTTTCAGCAAGATTTCTAGGCAGATGAAGGCAATATCCATCATCACTAACCACACGGCAGCAGCAATGAAGGTCGCACTAGCTGGTGAGAAAATGTTTCTAGAAACGTATCAAGCGACTAAATATAACTGAATAAAGTCAAATAGGCTGCATTCTTACAAGCAACAATGAAGCCAAGTCCTGACCTCGCCTCACTGCCACCTACCACAGGAGCTGCTCACAAATACTTAAAAAAATTAATTCGTTTACAATTATATTCATTTTATTAACTTATTACTTTCATATAATGCTTTTTATAACACCATTTCTTGTTACTTACAGCAGTTTGGTCACTTACTTACTGACTTACTCATGGTTTAACAAACCTTACCCCGACCGCGCGCCGGCCTGGGTGGCCGAGCGGTTCTAGGCGCTACAGTCTGGAACCGAGCGACCGCTACGGACGCAGGTTCGAATCCTGCCTCGGGCATGGGTGTGTGTGATGTCCTTAGGTTAGTTAGTTTTAAGTTCTAGGGGACTGATGACCGCAGAAGTTAAGTCCCATAGTGCTCAGAGCCATTTGAACCTGATCGCGCAGGAATAAAGCGAAGGGCGCCCGATCTGACACTGAAAACGTCTTTCGTCAATGTTCTACTGGGTGTGGGCGAGGATTTGAATGCGGAAAAGCCGAAAATGCTACAAGGTGTGCGGCATGTGCTGTGGTAAGTGTATGAATGCTGCACCGTTACTCGATGATTCAATCGTTACTTTTTGAAACGCACAGTTAAAAAAAATTTACAAGAAGTAATGTTTTCTGTTAGTTCTAAGATGAACTGATATGAAACATTAACTTTATGCCAATGAAAAACTATTTTTTATATAATCTGCGCTTTTTCCATCCCCTACATCGCGCTAAGTATTAAGTCTTAGACAAAAAACGAAAAGGGCGATTTTGTAGGAAATGTTAAGTAGCTTAATTTTGTACGGGATTACATTTCCGCTAGAGGCTGTTATTCTCGTTATATTTAAGAAAAACGTGAAAAGGTAACTTTTAGATGCTCCCAAGCCCCACGCTCACCTGGTCAGCATTTTTAAAATGTTGTTCGTGGCATTGCCCGCTATCAGTGCACAAAAATTTGCGACTACCGAATTATTTCCCCCTATTTTTCCTTCGTTGACTGGACTGCAAAACTGTTTCTCCAGAATAAGATGCTGCATCACTCTGTCCGGTATAATATAAAATTTTAAAGTACTTAGCCACACGTATCACGAATAATGTAGTCAGTGTCTACTAACCAGTCACTAAATGTGGAAACAAAGAAATTCGAAAGTGAAGATACGGCCCATGCTCAGTCCTCCTGGGGCAGACGATAGGGAACGTGCGAAGTTGCGCATTGTTAAGTCATTTCACTCGCATTCAGGAAGATGGTGGCTTAATTTCCTGTTCAGTCATCACGACTTAGGTTTCGATACTTGCCTTAGATCACTTAAGGCGAATTCCACAATGGTACTCTAAAACGAACACGACTGATTTCATACTAGAAACCCAGTTTTTAGTCGATAAGGCATTAAACATTAAGCTCACCTTTTATTTAGATGATATGATTCATAACGAGGTGAAACACCTGCCTACTAGAGTACGTCAGCTCAGTCACAGCTTGTTTCCGTTCAGTGGCGACACAGCTCCTCGTTAGCTTAAAGTGGCTGACTGTTCACATTGTATGTCAAACTTCGTTAAGTGTGCATTCCCTTCATGCGCAAACCGACTTGGGGTATAAGAAAGTCAAACAATTGAAGGTGAGCTTACTAACAAGTAGTCTAAATGTGTTGCTCAGGAATATGGAAATCGCACGTTTACCTAGACACAAAGGACACTTTCGCAGCTGTAGACAGCTGGAAAAGGACGAACAACTGAATTTATAGAAAACCACGTTGTACCAACGTCAGCCGCTAAGGACATCTTAATTACTGTTACCGGTTTCGATTGTTGGTGATGAACAATAGAGACAAGAAATTTTCCAATTGCATTATCTGTGTGGATACATACATGACGTCCCATCATACATTACATAAAGTCATGTTATCGTGACTGAGTTCTACTGGCCAGTCTGTATGCAGTGGGACGGTACATTATGTATGTATCTACACAATGTAATTTAATAACTTCTTGTTTCTGATGACGGTTAGTAAGAATCGAAACTGGTAAAAATAATAAAGGTTTTTAAAACAGCTAATGGTGGTGCAAATGATGTTCGCCAAATACAGAAAACTTAGAGAGACCTTTCGAGAAAAGAGAACCACTTGTACGAATATCAAGACCTCAGATGGAAACCCAGTTCTAAGCAAAGAAGGGAAAGCAGAAAGGTGGAAGGAGTATATAAAGTGGACGTGCGGATTCGACGGTCTCCTTGTACCATTTCATCGTTAAGATCGGCTGGCCTTAAGATTGCCTCTCGGAGCGAATACTCTGCCATTTATTTATTTAGTCATTCATTAACGTTCACTTTTTTTACAACATTCGAACGTTACATATCAGATAAAATTCTGTGAATAATTACAGCAATATTTTTTTTCTATATTAACGGAATAGATAAAAAATACTTGCATCACTGAAAAGTTTTTTTTATTTCTCAATGTAGTCTCCTTGTAAATTAATGCGCTTGGTCCAACGATGTTCCAGTGCCTTGATACCATCTCGAAAATGAGTTTCCTCCAGGCCTGCAAAACAGTTGTCATCTCCGGCTATCAATTTTTCGTTTGAAATGAAACTTCGTCCACCAAGAAAAATTTTCAATTTTGGGTAGAGATGGAAGTCCGATGGAGCCATATGAAGTGAAAAAGGTGGTGTGGCAACAGTTCATACCTTAGTTCATGTAATTTTGTCATGGCGACGACACGTGTGGGCGGGCGCGCATTATCTTGATGGAAGACGACTTTCTTCCTTGCTAAACCCGGCCTTTTATCACGTATCTTTTGTTGCAATTTGTCCAGGAGGTTAGCATAGTATTCTCCAGTAATTGTTTGCCCAGTGGGGAGATAATCTACGAACAGAATCCCCTTCGCATCTCAGAACACAGATGCCATGACCTTTCCCGCCGAAGGAACTGCCTTTGCTTTCTTTGGTGGCGGAGAATCAGCATGTTTCCACAGCTTTGACTGTTGTTTTGTCTCTGGCGTATAGTAGAGCACCCACGTTTCATCTGTGGTCACAAACAGGCGCAAAAGATCTCTTTCGATTTTCCTAAAACGGGCCAAACATTGTTCCGATATGTCCATTCCCATGCATTTTTGATCCAGCGTCAAGAGTCGCGGCACCCATCTCGCAGATAATTTTTTTCATATCTAATTCTTCAGTCAAAATGAAAAGATTTCGGATGAAATCTGGCAAGCGTGAGCAATTTCACGCACTTTCAATCGGCGATCCTCCGTGACCATTTTGTGCACTTTTGCAATGATTTCTGGAGTAGTGACACTTCTTGGCCGACCACTGCGCGGATCATCATATAAGCTTTCCCGAACAAATTTAAATTCATTTGTCCAGAGTCCCCCAGTGTATTCTGGAAATCGGCTTGATTGTCCTTTACTTTCATACCTTTCTTTACGAAGTACTTAATCACTGCTCGAATCTCGATTTTTTTCCATCTTCGCAAACCTCTACGAGGGAACAACAGAACCACGTCACCGTCACAGCTCTTTACCAAGAGCACTAACGTGGCACGTGTTCATAGGCAACAGTCCAATGAATATCACGTGAACAACTCGTTGCGCTAACGCTGACCTCTCGTGATGATTCGGAGAACTTTTCAAACGACCGTCATATTTTAGCACAAAATATTTCCAGGCTCTTTATTTGTGAATGGCGTGGTGTAGCAGTAGAAGTACAGGGTCGTTCAAAATGGGGTGTTTCAGAGAAAATGAATACATAACTGCACGTCACTAGAGAAAGGCTTACAAAAATTTGTGCTCGACGTAAGTATCGTACGCACATTAAATCGTAGGAAGGTATCATATTTACAATTCAACAGTTCAATGTCTCAGGTTAGACGGGAAAACATAGTTCAAACAAATTACCCTCTACAGCTCACTATAGGTGAAACCATGTGATATAAGATCAATGAATAAGAAGTAAGCCTCGCCTAATCCGCGATAGAGCTCTGAGGAACTTCCACGCAACAAATAACTGGTGCAACATGGTGTGAAAAATATTTGTTGACTGCAAAGTTTGCTTACTGAAACGACCGAGAAATTTTTACTTCTGAACTACTACCTCCACAAAGTCAGTAGGGTTTCGTACCCTAGACTACGGAGATGTCCCCTCAGAGAGTTAGGGTACTACTACCGTGGAAATCTAATTATTAAAAAATGCCGTTGTAACCTGCAGCAATGCTAAGCAAAACATTTTTTTCGGGTATTGCGTCTATAATTGCCGTGTATGCTCCTGCGTTGTCAAGACGACTTGAGGTATTTCTCAGGCTTCCATCTTTAATAGAGTATTCAGGTTTTAGCGCTGTAGGTTTGCTTATAATCGGATATTTGTATGTTGAAAGTGCGTGACAATTATATTCCATTTTGGAACTATTGGATCATGTTTCGCAGGCTTCAGTAATGAAATGCCTTCGTAGTGTTAGTGCCGCAATTGTCTTGGTGTGTAATATTGAATGAATAACTTATTGTACAATCCTCCAGTGGAACTTTACTGAGCTCTGTTATTCGCAGTGATCGTTTCCCCCATATCAATAACTCGACACCAAATATAGTTGTCATTAATATTGGTATATACCCACTCAACTTTTCCTTTCGATGACCCGTTTTTCATCTTGGCCGTCTCGTATTTTTCTCATTGTCGTCTCGGACATTAATCTTCTTGGTTACATTTCTGAGCAACGTTAAATCCTTTACAGTATTGTGAAAACGACGGTAATTTTATTTGTCAGATCAGTTCTTTAAAAAAAAGTAGCATTTAAATCATCTTTCAGGAAGTAGTACAAAAATGCTTCAGGCTCGTACAGCGTGTATTATCAGCTACTTGCAAAGCAGAACCTGAAATGTATTATGTGGTTTCGTGCTAACACAGAGTATCTTTCACTGGGAGGAGTGAACGGTCTGCGTGCACGATACGATGTGCATTGACCAAGACAAATGGCTACTCTGTGGATCGCGCGATGAAAATGATAGGGAAAACTGTGTCATGTGCACCATGCTTACAACAGGAATCTTAATCTTGATGACTTTCTCCAGTAAACGCCGTCGTAAGTCGAAGGCAATCTCATAGAGAATTAGCTCACTTAGTTCTCTGTCGATCATCATCATTTCCCGCTTTAAAATGATTCGTTTTACCTTATTCCTAACGGCTTTAGTTATTTCTGTAGGTAATAATATTGCATGGCATTCCTAGTTATCAAGAGATGCAATTTTCTTTAATTTCTGTATGTCCTATCGTTGCGCCATGTATACTACACTTCATTGTCATAAGATTGTCATCTGTGGCGTTATTTGTGCTGGCGTTTGCATTACGTTCTGTTTATGAATCTCTGTTAAGCATGAAGTAGTTGCATTGGTATTTAACGTTAATACTGTACCTTGCAGGGTCGCGTGAGTATTCATCATTTGCTCTGTTTTTTATTGATAAACTTTGGTAATAAGTGGAATTTATAGTTTATCTGCAGAATTTTCTCTCCTGTCTGTTTTATTTTATGGTTAGTTTTGTTCGGCTTGGTTCTGTTCCTCCTTTACAGGATTTCAATTTTTTTCTGTTTCCATACGCAGCTAGTTTGTGTTTTATCATCTTTCCTAGTGTCGTGGGCGTGCAAAAATTTCGTTACCCGTTGTCATGCCCTTGGTGATGTAGGTTATTATTGAAATAGAAGTAGTAAATAGTGTATGTCGATCTGGCGTGTTATATTAGAAACTGCTGCCCTCTGGCTGGAGCGAGATATGAATACATTTTTCTGTTGCTGCGTAGTCCCTTTCAATCGTAGAAAACTCAGTTTTCTCTCGCATTTGTTCCCTTTGAGAAACATGTTACGATACTTCCGAATCATCAAGAACACATGCTCCATTTAAATCACGTGATACGACTTGCATCTTTAAGTCACTTAGAAACTCAACTTCATTCTTTACTTGAAAAGCTTATGTTTTCCTTGTTCTAAGGTTTGTAATGTATGTAAACGGTCAGCACCCTTGGAATAATCGCAATGTTCAGTTGGCATATGGTTCAGGGTTTCTGTTTAGTATGGTGATGGCAGCTTTTTTGTAAATCCAGGAACACATAGGCGTGTATTTGTACACAAATAGAGAACTGCCTCATAAACTGTAAGTCAGACCGACCCCCTGCCTTTAGCATTTGATGCAGTTTTGTACGCTGTCAGAAATCTCAGAGAAGTCTCATTGTATTTTGCAAACATTGTCATGTGAAGAAAGTATCGTCATTGTGTCCTTCACTCGTTGTGCTAGAACGCTCTTATCAACTGCGCGGTCCTTGATGGCTGGATGGAACCGGATTTTACTCTTCCATTATGACGACAACAACAATAACATTACGCGCTACAGAACGTCTCAGCAGCCTCTTTTACGTCTGATATGTGGAAGACACAAGCAGCGCAGCCCATGAACCGCTCAGTTTACCATGAGTTTTCGTGGCCAACGGTCTCTCGCCATGTCAAATGGACGACAATAATGCAGGGAGATTGTCAGCTGTCCGTCTAAACAACCCGCATGGACTTTCAAGCACCCGCAGCCGTCACCGCCAGGCGCACCAACCTATCACCCTCAACATTCTAGAACACACAGGCACAGTGATTGCCTGACGAGGATGACTTCGTATGGAAGTAATTTCCCGTAAGCCTGGGTTAATATTCGACAGACCTTTTATCTTACAGTTCGATGTTCCCTTCCGTTGTGTGATGTGTTTTCAGGATGACACCTCTTCATGCAGCCGGTTGCTGTGGCCGAGCGGTTCTAAGCGCTTCAGTCCGGAATCGCGCTGCTGCTAAGGTCGCAGATTCGAATCGTGCGTTGGGCATGGATCTGTGTGATGTCCTTAGGTTAGTTAGGTTTAAGTAGTTCTAAGTCTAGGGGACTGTTGACTTCAGATGTTAAGTCCCATAGTGCTTAGAGCCATTTGAAACATTTTGAACCCCTCCATGCGAACTTTGACGTGGAGCTCATCTTCGACTACTTAAAAGAATCAGATAAAGTCACACACATTGAAATATAATGGTTTTTCAGACAAGACTTAGCACTAAGCGTAATGAAGTTATGGCTAGTGCTACATTGTATCTGCTCAAGCCTCAGCGATGTATAGAAGGCTTGGCCTCATTTCTAGGTCTACAGTAACCAGGTAAATCCTATCCTAGTAAACATCAATTTACGATACCGAGTTAATTGATAATACGAATGTGTCAGTGGGTAAGCCATAAACCACACAGCTGTTCTTTGGAAGTAAACTTTGTAGTTGCGAGATCTAGACGAAAGGAGTTGCTAACTATAAATTTATTATTTACCTGTTCCGCCTACGGTTCTTAGCAGGGACTGAAGATTTCAGAGTAGCAAAATTACTAAAGGAGGGCTAAGCTTTGAAATATTCACAGGAATCTCTTGAGAAAAATTAGACGGCTAAGATGACGCGCGTCATTTCTTAAGGCTTCAAGAAAGGGTCGCATTAATTTCCTGCTGATTACAGACACAGGTATTCACAGGTGGTCGTTTATCACGCAGAATCCTGGACAATAACACCGTATTATCACTAATGAATAATGAAGTTCAGTACGCTGGCATTGTCGTGGAATGCCATATAGAAAGCAATGATGAAATCTCTGGGAACGTTACATCAGAATTACTGCGTCATAATTTTCGGAAATCAAATAGAAGTCAATCAATACATAGGATCGCCACTTGGTTGAAGCTAAAAGTTTTCACTGTTTTCCGGAACTTTTTGCAACGTAAAGGAAGGGAGCAGTGCATGAAAGTAAGAAATGATAAAGCTGCCGTCAACTGGAAGGCTTTTTTTTAACAACGCAGTGTTTACAACTCGCAATCGGTATTTGAGGTGGTATGCATTTGCCTTCATCCGACTTTAGGAATGACTGATCCAGTTATCTGTGGGAGACCCACATTTTAACGTGGGCTAGAAACCGCGGTGAAACTGGGCATATTTCACATTAGCAAACTGAGGTGAAAGACATTTACCGTTACAGAGAAAAATCCAAGAACACACCGAGGAGCCCACACCTCTTGATGGATAGTTGGACACTTAACTACCGAGCCACACTATAACAGAGGTTAGTCAGTGACAAGAAGGAAGACATGGCTAGCCGGCCGAAGTGGCCGTGCGGTTAAACGCGCTGCAGTCTGGAACCGCAAGACTGCTACGGTCGCAGGTTCGAATCCTGCCTTGGGCATGGATGTTTGTGATGTCCTTTGGTTAGTTAGGTTTAACTAGTTCTAAGTTCTAGGGGACTAATGACCTCAGCAGTTGAGTCCCATAGTGCTCAGAGCCATTTGAACCATTTTTTTTTTTTTTTTTTTTGAAGTCATGGCTGGAATTTTTGTTTTCTAAAAATATCGCAAGAATCTGTGGTCTTAACAGTCTGTTACATCCTTACTACGTTGTCATTACCGCCATAGTTGAAAAAGGCGTGGACCGTTCTCCCTTTTCTGTCCGCGGGGTGTTCAGTTCATTGCTAGTCTAATCTTTAAACTGGAGGGAATTTCTAGGGGCAGATGACTACTCTTACCATGATTTCTTTGTTTTGAATTTTATATTGCAACTGAAGAAATTGCCAAAAGTTACGACATTAAGGAGACGGTACCTGGATGAGTCGAAACAACGAGAGGTTATTGGCAATTTAAAAGGCAGAATTAGTCAACGATTGACTAAAACAGAGAAAAGGCTCACAGTGGAAGACGAGTGGGTGGATTTAAGAGTTGTGAAGGCAGCAGAGTATCAAATAGGTAAAAAGACAAGGCTTAGTAGAAACCCTTGGTTATCACTGGAGATGCTGAATTTAAGTGGTGATGTACACCTAGGGGAAAGACAGACACCGCTTGCAGAAAAATTAGAGAGCATTCAGAGGTAAGAGAAACAGCTGTATGACTGTCAAGAGCTCAGATGGAGAACCAGTACTAAGCAAAGTAGGAAAAACAGAAAGTTAGAAGGAATGTAAAGAGGGTCCGTACGAGGGAAACGAATTTAAAGGCAGTATTATAGAAAGGAAAGAGGAAGTAGATGAAGATGCGATGGAAGATATTACACAACGAGAAGAATTTGACGGAGAACTCAGAGACCTAAGTTGAAACGAGGCCGTTGGAGGAGACGATATTGCCTCAGAACTTCTGAGATCCTTTGGAGAGCCAGTCATGATAAAACTATTCCACGTGGTGTGCAACATGTAACAGGGGAAATACCCTTAGACTTCAAGAAGAATGTAATAATGCCAATTCCAAAGAAAGCAGGTGCTGACACATGTAAATATTACCGAAATATCAATTTAATGAGTCATGGTTGCAAAATATTGACGTGATTGTAGCGGAAAAACTGGTAGACGCTGACCTTGGGGAAGAATGGGTTCCAGGGTTATCTAGGACACGCGAGCCAATACTGACCCTATGACTTATCTTAGAAGATAGATTAGAGAATGTCACATACAGTTATATTATATCTAGACTTAGAAAAAGTTTTTGACAGTTTTGACAGGGATACACTTTTTGGAGTCCTGAAGGTAGCAGGGGTAAAATGCAGGGTGCTAAAGCTTTTATGCAACATGTACAGAAACCGGGTGGCAGTTATAAGAATCGAGGGGCATGAAAGTGAAGTAGTGGTTGAAAAGGGAGTGAGATAGTGTTGTAGCCTACCCCTATGTTATTCCATCTGCACATGGCAAAAACAGTAATGAAAACCAAAGAAACATTTGCAGAAGGAGTGAAAGTTCAGGGAGAAGAAAAACTGGAACGGCACTGAAATTCTTTCAGAGACGGCAAAGGACTTCGAAGAACAGCTGAGAATGGAGCGTGTCTTGAATAGCAACGTAAGGATGATGGAATGTAGTCAGGTGATGCTGAGGCGACTTGTTTAGGAATTGTGACACTAACTGTAGTTGAGTTTTGCTATTTGGACAACATAAAAATATGATGGCCGAAGCTTAGAAGATACAAAATGCAGACTCGCAATGGAAAGTAAGGCGTCTCTGAAGACATCGAATTAACAACGAATATTAGTGTAAGTTCTGTCGGACATGTCCAACAGAACAGACACCACTCAATTTTTTACATTTCTGTAAGAGCATGATGGCTTTTTGACGTTTGTATCAGTGCGGATGTACTAATATCGTCCGAACTCCTGCGGAAAAATTCGCGAATAAGAGGTTACTGGATGAGGGACGCTACATTGCAGCTTGCTATAAGCTGGAAATTTGAGTCGGTCTCGGACTGCGACCAGATGGGCGAAGTGGTTAAAGCAACCGCTCAGAAGAAGCGGTAAATCCGCTTTTGATTCCCGGTGCGGCACAAATTGTCAACTTTCACCATTGCATTACCACAGTGCCCCGTGCGGCTGGAAGTCACGAATTCCTACCTATCCCTTCCGTTTCTTTCCCCATTCTTTATTTCACACAAACTTTGTGAAGGTATCTGTCCGTAGTGTAGTCTTGTACGGAAGTGAAAAGTGGACGATAAGCAGTTCAGAAAGAAGACAATAGAGTCTTTCAACTGTCATATTACAGAAGAACGCTAAAGATGAAATGCCCGGATCGCGTAACTAATGATGTGTTGTAGAATTCCGAAGAAAGGAAATTTATGGCATAACTTGACTGAAACAAGGGATCGGTTTGATAGGAAACATTCAGAGACATAAAGCATTCGTCAGTTTACCGTTGGAGTGAAGTGTGTTGCGGAGGAGACAGGGGGAGGGGCGGATTAAAAATTGTAGAGGGAGACCAAAACACACATACAGTAAGCAGGTTGAAATGGATGTAGATTGCAGTAGATTCGGAGATGAGGCTTCTATAGGACATACTAGCGTGGAGAGCTGCACAAACGAGTTTTTAAAGTGAAGACCACGACGACGACACCAACAACAGTCTAATTTTCCATGCTGCTAGGAACTCCAGTTGGTCTTTGCGTCAGAGATACTAACATGATGCTCGGCCTCAACTGGATCCACCTCTTTGCCAAATCTGATGAAAGTTATATCTTTAGTTTTGCGTCAGCTCTCTTGTGCACCAGCACGTAAAGGTTTTCTTGCGCCAGTGCAGGTGCTTCCTTGCATGTTTTTTCTTGGTCCCATGCCATAAAACTTTTAAGAGTTATTTATTGTTTTGGATACCTGGACTCACCTATATGACTTTAGAGGCGGTTTCATGTAGTACAGATCGACAAGGCCTCCTACATCAATGCCTCCAGGGCCCCCTCCTAAGCGGCTTTGCTCCTTTTCCCAACGAATTTTAATTTTGAGGGTTCGATCGTCAAATAGTGTTGCTGATCGTGCGGGGCCGATGCATAGATTTTAAAGGACGATATCGTATTACATAATTTTCTAACGTTGCGGCTGTCGTATACACAGAACTGACAAACAATTTCATGGTGGAACACGTAACATTACGTGAAGTAACGACGCGTATATGACTAAAATTGGTGATCTTTGAAAGCGAACTGACCAGACTGTCTTTAACCACCTTCAAGATTGTATCCGCATTGCGCACTGCATTGAACTCCATCGCACGGGTTTGGCAGCGATCCTAACTGACGTGGTGAACGGTTTCTAATCTACAAAATTTATCATACAAACACTAACAACTTACAATATGTGATCAAAATTTTTTACGAGCTCCTTTTGTCGGGTAATATTACGATGTTTAAAAATAAAAAGCAATTATGTCATCGGAAACCTTATTCCACTTAACGCATGACTGAAGATTATACCTTCCACGGCTCTAATACAGTACCTAGGAATTGAAGTAAATGCCGCTGTATAACGCTGAAGTTCTTTCTTTGATTCACCGTGTCTGCGAGGCGATACACTACGGAGAAAAGGAGAGTCTATCAGTCATGTGCAAAATCCCCATTGCCTCTTTTACAACGGACTTCCTCATCGGAAAGAAATAGAATGGAAATCAATTACACTGAGGGAAATATACAGAGTGTATCAGAGATACTTTTAAATCTTTGGAGATAAATTTCTCAGCTAAAAGAAAGTCGGTGTCAAAGTGTGTGTCTGAATCGTTCGTTTTCAAGTTATTGAGAAACGAACATTGTAGAACATTTCCAAGTAAGAAACTCATAAAAAATGTTCTTTTGCTTCCACATTGTCAACGAAATGTTTCATATGATTCCGTGACAAGTGGATGAATCGCGCCCGCTTTAGCAGTGTCTGCTGCACAAACAAGTCGTTCTAGCTGAACCCACGGATCAGTACCATTATCCTCCCTACTTGTATCTCTCACGGCAGGTATCAACCAATGCTTCTCGAACAATGTAGCAGAAATATGCTGGAGCTACATCATGCATGAATCACCTGCTCTCTATTTTAGTGTGTCAAATGGTGCACAAAGTCTGGGAAAATGTTTTGAATAACTTCCTTGTAGACAGCACCCGTTAGACGATCTAGGAAGAAAAATTGACCAAACCAGACAATGATCTCATCCTTCAACAAAGGTTAGTTGCAATGGTTTGCTAATCCTTCTCTTCTAAGTGACGCGTCACGCACGAAGAAGACTGGATGTGCAACAGGGAACTCAACGGCTTCTACAGGAAATCGTCAGCGTAGCACTCGTAAGTAGGTGATGGTATCAGAGAAAGCATGTACACCAAGTACGTACACTGGCTGTGGAATACTGTAAATTTGTACCGAAAACTGTAACATTACTGCTGAAACTTCCTGCCAAATTAAAAACATCTGCCGGTCCGGGACTCGAACGTGGGGCCTCGCTTATCGCGGGCAACATTGTCAGGCGGAAGCTGTGAGGGCAGGTCGTTAGTCGTGTTTGGGTAGTTCAGTCGGGAGAGTACGCACCCGTGCAACGCAAAGGTCCGAAGTTCGAATCCTGGTCAGGCACATAATTCTAACCCGACAAGAAGTTACATACACTGACGGGGAAAAAAAATCGCACTATCAAGAAGGAGTTGTGCGGCATAAACGAAAGTTTAGATCAGAAGGATGATGGCTATTCAAATTTCGTTCCACTCGCATAAGAAGTCCGCTAGTAGCGCCACTATCAGGATGCAAATCAGGTTTGCTTCATCCATCCCTTCGTTACTCGCGCGAAAATTCGTGACATCGTCACTCGCGCGGATGACTGGTGTCCTCCACAACGCACGCGGTCTCTTGGTATACTGTGAACGGTCTGTATGAGTGGTTTTATGATTTTTTTGTTAAATCTAAATATAATACCTTTAATATTTGTACATAGTATAATATATTCTACCGTTTGAAACAGTTTCATACGAAGAACAATATCTTCAGCTGAATTACTGGCGTTACATGGTCCCTTTCGTTGCTTACCGACGTAATGTTCAAAATTCAAAGTGTAAGCTGTTTTTACATCAACCAAAGCAAACACTTTTAACCCATACTTTGCTGGTTTGCTAGGAATATATTGCCTGAACGGGCAGTTTCCTCTAAATGTCAAAAGCTGTTCATCAACAGTAAGATATTCACTAGGTGAAAAATATTTTTGGCAATTGTTCGCGAATAGTTCAAGTACCTCTCTGATAGGAGCCAACTTGTCAATCTCTCTGGGAACATCTCTATCACGGATATTATTAAACCTCCTACAGAAACCTGAATCGGTTTTCACTTATGCATAAATAACATGATTCAAGTCAGTTTCCTTTTGAGTTAACCCACAATTTCGATATACTCTTCCTAGAACATCTCAAAGATCCAAACCAATGAAAGCTCGGATCTCTATCGCATCTGCTTCTTTAACATCCCTTTCCCTGGAGAAGTTACCACGAACTTCATTGATGTGTATATTAGTGCATGTTGCGGTAATTCTTATTATGTTTTCATCCAAGAACCAATTCAGAATTTCTATTTCTATCTTTTTTATAGGAGCTTGATTTTTCGGTCCAGGCAAATGAGTAATAAAATTACAAGATTTGCTTCTAACACTGATAGGATATTTGTTTTTCTTCCGTTTAGTTATTCCATCTTTCCCTAAAAAAATGCATCCTCTTGAGTTACTTCTTCCTGTGATTCATATACATCATTTTCTGACACTTTTCGTTCTGTCCCTGTATCATGACCGCTTTCATGAACGGAATCCTCAGTCTCTAAGTTAGTGCTATCACTGTGAGCATCTTCATCACTCACCTCATTGAAGCGTTCCACCCATACATCAGGATCTCTACTAAACTCTGTCCGAGGTTTTTTGCCTTTGACATTTCTTCCACAATTTAAAAATAAAAAGAATACTAGGTAACATGGAAGGTAACTGCATTCAGTTTCAGTACGTCTAAATTTACGCACATGAAAGATCGATTCAATCTAGGAAACCAATAAAGTAATACAGACTTACTCGCGCGAATGACAAGTGTCCTCTAGACTATAATAATGTCTCGTAAGCAATGTATCTTTCGTACCTGAAAGCCAACAATGATTGGAGCTAACAGCCGTAGAGTTAACAGAAAAGTACTGAAAATGGCGCGAATTCAATTCAGCCATGTCGGACAAAATTGAGCAGGAAAGTCATGTGGAATGTGGATGACGAGTGTCGTCCGCACGAGCAACGGAGGGTTAAATACATGCTGTAACGATCGTGGGCGTCAGTTACCTTTGAGATTGGACGTGGTGAGTCGTTTAGTTCAAGTGGTTCAAATGGCTCTGAGCACTATGGGACTCAACTGCTGTGGTCATCAGTCCCCTAGAACTTAGAACTACTTAAACCTAACTAACCTAAGGACATCACACACATCCATGCCCGAGGCAGGATTCGAACCTGCGACCGTAGCAGTCACGCGGTTCCGGACTGAGCGCCTAGAACCGCTAGACCACCGCGGCCGGCAGCCGTTAAGTTTAGAATGCCGTTAAGACAACAAAGACACCATTATCAACAGCTCACTGAGTTTGTACGAGGACGAGTAATAGGGCTATGAGAAGCAGGAGGTTCCTTCCGCGATACTGCAGAAAGACTGGCAAGAATGCAGGCGCTGTACATGATTGCTGGCAGCGGTGATCACAAGTATGTACAGTCGCAAGAAGACCGGGCTCCGGACTGCCAGGTGGCGCTATCAAGAGGGAAGCCATCTTGTTCAAAAATGGTTCAAATGGCTCTGTGCACTATGGGACTTAACTGCTGAGGTCATCAGTCCCCTAGAACTTAGAACTACTTAAACCTAACTAACCTAAGGACATCACACACATCCATGCCCGAGGCAGGATTCGAACCTGCGACCGTAGCGGTCACGCGGTTCCAGACTGTAGCGCCTAGAACCGCTCGGCCACTTCGGCCAGCCACAGTGTTCAGTGTACGGCTCTAGCGCATCGTACTGCACCTGCAGCAGAAATTTGAGCGACAGATGGCACCACTGTGGCACAAGGAACTGTTACAAATCGGCTACTTCCGGACATCTTCGTACCAGACGCCATGCATTCTAAGCGTTGTTTTCCACATACCGCTGTTGTAATCCAGCAAGCTCTACAGTGTGGCGATATATTCCTTGACGTGTTAGTTCCCCAGATCTGGGTTGGGGTTGGGTTGTTTGGGGAACTAGACCAGACAGCGAGGTCATCGGTCTCATCGGATTAGGGAAGGAAGTTAGCCGTGCCCTTTCAAAGGAACCATCCCGGCATTTGCCTGGAGCGATTTAGGGAAATCACGGAAAACTTAAATCAGGATGGCCGGACGCGAGATTGAACCGTCGTCCTCCCGAACGCGAGTCCAGTGTCTAACCACTGCGCCACCTCGCTCGGTCCCCCAGATCTGTCTCCAATCGGGCATATACGGGAAATCATCGGACGATAACTGCAGCGTCATCCGCAAACAGCATTAACCATCCCTTTATTAACCGACCAAGTGCGACAGGCATGGAACTCCATCCCAAAAATTGACATCCGGCACCTGTACAACACGATGCAAGCACGTTTGCATGCCTGCATTCAACATTCTGGCGGTTACACCGTTTATAACATACCAGCATTTCACATTTTCTATGGCTTATCACGCGCTTTCATTGCTCTGTGCTCTTGCATTTTTAATCACTTAAATAAGTTACCTAGACAATTGTATTTCCGAAATTTCGTTACCATACAGTAATTGTTTATTGTTGCTGCGATTTTTTTCCGTCAGAGGATTAGCGCACACTCTGCTGCAGAGTGAAAATTCATTTTGCGTACTACATTACTAATTTCATTTTACATGTAAACAAGGGCAAAAAAAATTGGTTCAAATGGCTCTGAGCACTATGGGACTTAACTTCTAAGGTCATCAGTCCCGTAGAACTTAGAACTACTTAAACCTAACTAACCTAAGGACATCACACACACCCATGCCCGAGGCAGGATTCGAACCTGCGACCGTAGCAGTCGCGCGATTCCAGACTGCAAAGCCTAGAACCGCTCGGCCACACCGGCCGGCAACGAAGGCAACGGAAACGTTTTACAAGTATCTAAGAAACAAGCTTCTAAACACTTATGGCTCGTATATTTAATTCCGTCCTTTTTTAAGTTGAGCTGAACTGAAGTAAGTGACATTGTGAAGGAATTTACGAACCTTAAAGATCGGAAAGCGCATTTTTCGTCGACTTTTTGTTATTATTAAAATTAAATGATTAATTTTTTGATTTAGTGTTTTGTAGAGATTCTGTAAAGTGTGTTTTGTGTAAAACTCCCCAAAAATCTCAATATTTTTAATCTACATCTATGTACATACACTGGTGCTTGGTTAGGTAGTCAACCTGACTTCATCATCATTTGAGGATACTCTAGTAGTGCTCGCACCACGCCGACGGACGGACCCTCTCTGCGTGTTTCCTTCATGGGCCGTATGTTGATTCGTGGATTATCCTAATGGTTCAAATGGCTCAGAGCACTATGGGACTTAACTTCTAAGGTCATCAGTCCCCTACAACTTATTCGATTCCCGGCGGGGTCAGGGATTTTCTCTGCCTCGTGATGGCTGGGTGTTGTGTGCTGTCCTTAGGTTAGTTAGGTTTAAGTAGTTCTAAGTTCTAGGGGACTGATGACCATAGATGTTAAGTCCCATAGTGCTCAGAGCCCTACAACTTAGAACTACTTAAACCTAACTAACCTAAGGACATCACACACATCCATGCCCGAGGCAGGATTTGAACCTGCGACCGTAGCGGTCGCGTGGTTCCAGACTCAAGCGTCTAGAATCGCTCGGCCACAACGGCCGGCTGGATCATCCTTAGACAGCCACATAATCCTTTTTTTCCTTGACCAGACTTCCGAGCGAATAATGCTCTTGCTCGATCCATTGTTTGCTATGCTGAGGAATCTATCTTAGCAATGCGACGATAAGTGGCTGCAAATACTGGATGGCTTGACTCTGTTTTGTCTGCAAACACGTTTCGCGTACATCCTCATAGCCTTGGGCACCCTGCCATTCGCGCGGCCTGTTTACGAAATTAATGTCTTGAAAGTCCGAGATTGATTAACGTCGGGTGTACACAAAGGTGTTATGTAAACATCGTTATCACAAATGCGTCAGCAGATAGAATTTTTTTTATAAAATCTCTGAATGATGAAACATAATTAATTTTCAATAATAGTGACAGATTTCAATTGTTCGACTTTACCTCAAAACGAATTAAACCGTAAATTTTCTAACTAAAAACGAAGCTTTTTCGGACGTATGTTTTTATTGATTTATGGTTGTTTTTTTTTTATTTTTTTTTTTTTTGCTTTGTTATTTGGATTCTGACTCCAAAGTCTGTAAAAGCAGTTTGACGCTGTCCGCTTGTGCATGTAATGTCTGATGAAGAAGGTTCTAAGAACGGGTAGATGCAAATTTTAACAGCACTTTAACAGCATATAAAAAAATTTAGTTGGAGTTATGCTGACGCGGCCACGTCTAATATCAGTAAAGCTGCTATCTATAGATGGACAGAAAAAAATGATAGATCTTCCATGTAGTGTCTTAATGGAAACGTCTGAAATAGTTTACCATTACGGGCAGCAGAAATTCCTCACCAGAAGATGTGAGTGTGGGCCCAGGCATGCGAAGTGCCTGATCAATAATCTCTTCAATTTGCTACTCAAACAAAGTCAATCATGCTTCTTGATATTCTTCGTTATTTTTTCGACACTGGTTGGAACAAAACTAACGTTGTGACTTCCGTGTTGCAACTCCATCAAACATGGAAGAATTAAAAATTTCCATTCGTAAAGTTTCTTGTCTGATGAAAGGACTTCTCTCAGTTGAGATGGTTGTTTGCGAAGTTTCTCTAGGTTTCTTATTTCCACTGGCAACTGCTACGTTGACAGATTACAAAACTGCTTACATTCGCAAATTTACTGCATTTCTGTACAAAAGTCCTGTGTCCTGTTACCGAAACCATAGGCAGAGGGCGGGAGATAAATAGCTATTGTTCACTGTGTCTGATTCTCAGAGGTCACCAGAGATTGCACCATTTAACTGTTATCTGTCAATGGCTTCGCGGGAACTACTGGACGTTTCGATTCAATAAATGGGAAGTCGCTTTGCGCAGATCAGCTATAACAACGAATGGAAGACCTTAATAGAGGGAGTTTGGAAGTGGGCCTGAAAATTAATTGTCATAAGATTATTTCAATCTGTGTGTAATCATTACATAGAAAAGGAAATATTTTAAGTTAACATTAAAGTCACTGAGCTCGAACTTTTTCCTCTGTCTCGGAGTGTGTGCTTTTTGGAGACCTCTTCAGACACGTCGGGTTCGTCATTTCCAAAACCGTATTTTATGTTACCGACAGTTTTCGGGTCAATATTTACTATTACGTCGATTTCCTTTTTTGAACGTCCAGTCGTTGCCTTCAACTACTCCAAATACAAAGACGAGTCAGTTGGTTCAATCTTCTGACAGATTGAACGGAACTGAAACCTTTCACGGGCAGTGCTCTTGGTATGCAGCGCAGCTTGTGTGAGGTTTGAAAAGTAAGAGGGAAGTGATGTTAGAACCGAAGCAGTGAGGGCAGGTCATCCGTCCTGTATGAATAACATTGCTGCTGAGACCCTTATTCTCAAAAGACAGGGTTCCAAGTTCGATTCCCGATCTGGTACCAGGTTTTTATGTCAGGAAGTTAAATTATGAAACCAGATCTGTGTTTTGTATATGGGGGCAATAGGACACCACCACCAGTGGAGAGCGAATGAAAGTGACAGGAGAGTAAAAATAACTTTGAATGCTTTCGATGAAACAAACGGGAGTCTGTAAACTAAGTCTGAAACGGAAATTTTATAATTAATTTGAACTATTATTTTGACAGATGACAGTGAGACTTGGCCTTTCAGTGAGAAGACTAATCAATAGCTGACAATTACTCGGAGAAAAATGATAGATGCAGTGTCGAAGCTACAGGTAGATACAAAAGACCTCATTAACGTACCTTGGAACAAATTTTAGTGCAAGATGTAATTATTATTGTAAAGAAAATTAAAATCGCCAGGATACGTAGTTTAGTGAACGTATGGTCGGTGGTGCAAGGATTCTTTGCTAAATTTCAAGAGCTAAGAAAAAAACTTTGACGAATACCTAATGGAAAGTGCAAAGAGGTCATAAAAAACATACTATAGCGAATGAATGTATCCAACTATTGCATGGAGAGATACGGAGATGGCGTTTATCGAATATTGGATGTTGAATGGTTGCTAATGAAGGTAGATACCCTATTCCTGAAGCGTTCGTGCATTTTTCTTCGTTTTCTGTCATGCGTTCGGCCCATCGCTGATTCGATTTCGCGCAGGCAAGCGCAACAACAGAGAACTTCATGGCCAGTATCAGTAAAAGTGGAATCTTGGTTGTTAGGCCCTATAATTTTAATTGTCTGGTTCTCCTTTGACTCAACTTTTCGGTCCCACTGCTGCTACAATGTTCGAGAATTCTTAAGAGTGGCTGAATTGCCGCGTCTTGTGAAAATCTGAAATTCTGACTTTTGACAAATTCTTGTAGAATATCCCACCCGCGGGATCTAAACTTTGGTTGATGTACGAGGAGAAAGTAAAGAAACCGAATGACCGAGACGATGGTTTTTCACTAACATCATAGTATATCTCTGTACGACATCATTTAGTTATTTTTTGTGACGAAATATTATTTTTATCTGAGAACGGAGTTGATATATGCTTGAGTTGTGTAATCGGGTAAAATCAGTTGACAAGAAAATCTACTTCGTCTTTAAATTCGTATGATTGCTTTGCTGCATCTCTCACATGAACGATGTCGCTCGCTTTCGGATTCCACGAATGTTGCACTATTTCTCGTCAGGAATCCTGCCTTACATGTTTTTTTGTTTTTTGTTGTTGTTTTTTACGCTCTTCTCGAAAAGCCTCTTTCAGTTTTACCGTCTACCAAACCTTACAGCATGACGGGGAAGAGAGTTTCGTGTGTCTGAAAGCATGCCCCTTCCAGATATCTCTCCTCAGTCGTATCCCACGGCCATGACATTACTTCTGTCCTCAGAAGGAGCGTCGTAGTTGTCTCCTTTTGATTATCAGATGTCTCTTCCACACCGTATTTGGCAGTTAGAAAGAGGGTAAACATGCAAAAATCGGATTCAGTTTATGCTAAGTATTTTTTGCTGTCATCTCGACATGTTCGATCTTCAGTTATGAATCTACTGTTTGTCTAGTCATTGACATCGTCATATACGACACTGAGTGTGCATTTACTAGCATTTCGCTTTTCGCATCCAAAAGCGTCATCAGGGAGATTTTTCCTAATTTCGACACTGCTGCCAGAAATTTCCCTGTTATTGTATTATAGGAGTTCTGTGCGAAAATCAAACTCTGTTAGCTATAACTAACTACTTTTAGCAATTGTAAAAAAAACTTAAAAGCACACGTTCGTATTACTTTTGCTAAATACGCTGAGAAATCTGCTAAAAATTGTCCGGCACTTGAAATATTGTGAAACGTAGATTTTATCGATTTTCTACTCAATACTCTGTACCATGTCATTGCTGGCTGCAGACGGACAGAAACTATTGTCAACAACACAAACATTCGACTCTCTACACAAGTAAATGATGCAATTGACGCACAAACCCTCCTCTCTTCGCTCTAGGTCCCGTGTACTATACAAAAGTCGCTACGAATGTCAACAGTTTAGCGAACGGATTTATTATTTGGCGGAATTTTCAGTTGCAACGCTCATTTTGAACGACTGCTGTTTGCGAACGAGAAGCGTTTTGCTTACCTCGTTATCACAGCTGTAAGCACAGTCACTGTTGTGTGAGTCAGTGCAGAAATGTTCCATTTTCTCGCACTACTTCTCATGCATGCAACGTGGAAACGGAGGTTGCTTTCACAGCTGGCCGCGGGAACAGCATTACAGTGTCGGCAACCTGGTGCACATTTTATACACTGCGGTGTGAAACTCGTGAGAATCTGCAAGGATGAATTGTATTCTGAAGGTATATTAATCAAAGAAATTCAGAGAAAATTAACAAATTATGGCCAATGTGACTACTTCCGACAGGTGGCTGTAAAGGCTTGAAAAGTAAGTGACTATGTCATCAAACAAATTAAAAAATCTATCTTACACGTTTTTTGTTCACGTTAATTTAAACATAAATTTAAAATGTAGCACCAGTTATTAACGTTTTATAAGTAACCGAAAATCGTCCGCAGCTCGTGGTCGTGCGGTAGCGTTCTCGCTTCCCGCGCCCGGGTTCCTGGGTTCTATCCCCGACGGGGACAGGGATTTTCTCTGCCTCGTGATGACTGGGTGTTGTGTGATGTCCTTAGGTTAGTTAGGTTTAAGTAGTTCTAAGTTCTGGGGGACTGATGACCATAGATGTTAAGTCCCATAGTGCTCAGAGCCATTTGAACCATAACCGAAAATCCATCTTTCGTAAGTAACTACAGTAATTATATAAATCTTGAAAATACTTTGTTTTAGAAATTCGCCTTTTTATTCACCTCTCCTTAATATAAGACACGTCATTTGTCTTTAAAACAGTTGGCAACGTCAGTCATGGTTAATGTATGAAAGTATAGCAAAGAACGCCTTGAATGTGAGGAAGCATTTGACGCATCACATTTTGTCTACGATGCAACCACAATATCTGTAATGTTATGTGAGCTTCACTGACCTTTTTTTAAAACTTATTTGTGCCTGATTTTATTCTGAGAAGCTCAGTAATGTATGTAAATGCCGTAAATGTAAATTTGATTCAAAAAGTACTTGCAGTGAAGTGAAGCGCAGCTGGACAGCAACAAACTCTTTAGCACGCAGTCCCCTCAACGACATTAGTTGTGAATCTTTGAGTATGGACTCTAAAAAAAGACGATTTACTAAAAAAAAAAAAAAAAAAAAAGAATGTTAATCTGTATGTTGTGGAAAGAGGACGTGTCGCTAGGCCGTCGCTCAGAACGTTTTGTTACATTTAATAAAAATTGCTATTTCAGTGATAAAACCGAGTAAAGTATGTATAATAGTTGCCAAACATTTATGTATACAAATTTTCTGGAAGTGAAGAACAGAAATATCTTGTTTTTTGGAAAAAGAGGTGAACTTCATTGTCGTCGCCGGCTATCAATCGACAGAACTGTAAGTGTTCAAAGTTCACTAAAATACAGGGAAGGAAATGCATTCTATAGTTTTCATTCAGTGCGTAACAACCTCTCATAATTTCTAAATTGCAGCAATTGGATTATGTTCTTGTATAATAGTATGGTGCTGAACTCCACTGACCAATTTTGATGCAGCAGGACGTATAGTTTGAAGGAAGTTTGTGTGCCAAGCAATCTCCTTTTCTCACGAAAAGCAGATTGCTGTTTGACGTTATTTACTTACAACAGTGGTCCCTTAGATATGAAAAGCTACGAAAACTTGGGCTCAAAGATATCCGCAATACGGCCAAGTAACTAACAGAGTCGTATTTTAAACGTTAAAGAACAATAACTTCCTCCAAATTATAATACGTTACCAACTGGTGCAGAAGCTGATCATTCAAGGAGGCAGCAACCAAAATTCAGGTACCAGTTACGACTTAAAGTAAAAATCTCAATCAAAAATCTCTCTCTATGTCTGTCTGTCTCTCTCTCTCTCTCTCTCTCCAAACACATATATAAATATTCATATTATTAAGATAAAAGTCATTTTATATATTGACTGCTAATGGCAACAGGTGGCGGAACTGGAGGCATCCAGTAGGCATCCATAGCGTGAGGCTACGGAGCCTGGTTGACGTGCTTAGTCGGCGGGTAACTAACAACAGTGCTACAGTGCTAGTGGTGTTCAAACAAAGCAGAGCAGTGGCAACGCTAAAGAAAGCAAACATTGAGTTATATGTACAATAACAGTTGCCGAAGTTGACATTTTGTCAGAAAGAAACCCAGTGAATTTCGCAGAGTGAGAAAGAAGTGGCTGATGAAATATTAGAATTTCTGCGAGATGAGTTAGTGGACTGTGTGGTGTTGTATGTGCTCGACTGTGCGGGCAAAGTACATGAGAAGTACAATGATGACGACACTTGCTTAACAAGTGAAAGATATTTTGAAACAGGTGTCTAGCCATGTAGTTTATCTTCCTTCTTGTCGGACAGGGAGCCACAAATCCCGCCTCCAGTGAAATGTAATAAAGAGCTGTCGTTGTCCAAGGAGCGGGTACTAAACGTAAGTACGAACATGGAAGATGATCCGCAACACAGTAAAAAAAAAAAGCAATTATGAACAGATTTCGAAAAGGTCCAAAGAAATATGACCGTTTAGTGCATAAGAATAACTACGGTTATTCAAGGGAGTACGAGACGGATTTTTACAAGATGTGCATGTTAGTGACCTACTAAGTTATGCACAATAAATTACAAGCAACACAGATTATAGTGATTTCAAGAGAAACAGTGGATAGTGGCATAACTTTAAACAGTGCTACAGAACTGGAAGAAGTAGGATAAGTAAGCCGGCCGTTGTGACTGAGCGGTTCTAGGCGCTTCAGTCTGGAACAGCGCGATCGCTACGGTCTCAGGTTCGAATCCTGCCTCGGGCATGGATGTGTGTGATGTCCATAGGTTAGTTAGGTTTAAGTAGTTCTAAGTTCTAGGGGACTGATGACCTCAGATGTTAAGTCCCATAGTGCTCAGAGCCATTTGAAACAAGAGAACGAAGTTTCAAACAAAGCGTCAACTCTACGATGTACAGCAATCTGCGGAATTGGCTCGAAAGGCCCTAGATGAGATAAACAAACTTCTCCTGTCGTTCAGTAAGCAATTTGTTTTCATCTCCGACCTAACGGGATCTGAAGAGGAAATAAGAATGACAGGAACCCTGGATATTAGAGGTGCCAAGAGAGTTGCATGAAGATCATTTAACGTCACTGCCTTAAATCATTCCTATACAATTATACCGACTGTTAATCTGGATGGTAAGCTGGCTGGAAAGTTATTTATTGGGAGAAGCTGGAGGTGCTCTGCCCCCTACGATTCGCTCTCGTGTGCGTGATCTTGCAAGGACAGTAGGGAATATGTACTTCACGTTAAGCAAGAGTGGGAAAATAGGCGTAAGAGAACGACAACTGTGGTATGAGCACTGCTTTCGCCCAATAGCTGATAAAAATAAGTTGCTTTTGCTTGATTTCTGGTCTACGTATAAAAATAATACTCATTTAGAGCAAACTAGGAAAAGTGTGTGACATAACAGTTCATACCACATGGAACCAGTGGACAGATTTATCCTCTGGAAGATTATTTGTTCCGTGCCTATAAAACATTATCGCACCACCTGCAGCTACGCCTTGAAGGACAGCTAGGTTCACGATAAGCTCCACGACAGACTGTTTCGCATTTCGTTACATGCCATCACATTCCATCAGTTCTCATCACCCTGTTACACCAACATCCACTTGAGAGTGGATACCTAACTGAACACCGTACGGTTTGTGACTGCCAGAGAGTTCGCTTTCGATCTTGCCGGTGCGAACCTTTGTGATCATTGTGTAGCGCCATTTTTCATTCAGTGTTAATGGCGCAAGTTAAAGGTTTGTTTTAAACATTTTGGAATGTCGACGGTGTCCATTTTGTGAAGTGTAATACAAACATATATTAGAAGGTTGACCTCAGCACCTCCCGACCACTCATTTTCTGTGGCCCTTCCGCTGAGCCGACCCGGTTGGCGGAGCGGTTCTAGGCGCTACAGTCTGGTACCGCGCGACCGCTACGGTCGCAGGTTCGAATCCTGCCTCGGGTATGGATGTGTGTGATGTCCTTAGGTTAGTTAGGTTTAAGTAGTTCTAAGTTCTAGGGGACTGATGACCTCAGAAGTTAAGTCCAATAGTGCTCAGAGCCATTTGAACCTTCCGCTGAGTGTGGTGAGTCATTAGCAGCTAATACTTTTCCTGTCATTATTGCCAACACATCGCTTTCGAACTTGCGACCTTGTAAGCGAAATCTTGGAGGAGATCCGCACGGGCCTGGGTTCGTGCTCGCTGCGCAACGTCACCTGAGTGGAAACGTCAAACACTTGTCATTCAGTTGTCTCACGTTGAGTGAAGCTACTCAAACACGAAGAGTGAGGGAACAACATTTATATAGCTGAGCTGGCCATAGTTAGTATCAATCATTTGTTTCACTCGACTGAAAAAAACCGACGAGACGAAAAAATATTCGACTGGGCAATCGGTTGTCAATGCCAGTTGGTTGCCCCATCATTAGCAGCTATCCTTTCAGCAGGAGCCTGACAAATTTTTTTCTCTCTTTCGGCTTCGAAGAGTGCAGGTGAAATCACAGCGCTGTGACGTACACACGCAACACGAGAGTCCAGTATAACCGGAAGTGTCAGCCGGTGCGACTTCAGCCAGTCAGGAACTGACATCGCCAAGTGCAGGGGAAAACAACGGCTACATTCTCCCTTTACAGACCCTCACTGCTGGTTTTTATTGAACACCCCTCTTTGTAGATACCCTCTATTCACTCGTTACAGTGAGCAGACGACAACGCACGCGCGTCCGACTAACGACGCTTCTTATGCTGAAAATGTTGTATAATATTCTTAGTCTTACAGTTTTACAACGTTAGTGCAGGCTGTTGTTCCTAGTTTTGTTTTCTTATTAGATCTGAAGATGGCTGTAGGTCACAGCTGAAACTGGCGGTTGTAAAAATAAAGCCATTGATTGTCGCCTGGTTGGTTAAATAAAAGAAGTATAAAAAAATTCGAAATTATTTTATTGTGTTTTTCAGCCTCGGGTCATTGTCAGATAATTCGGATCTGTTGCTGTGTAACGTATTCATATCGTCTGAAGATGGCTGCAGGTCACAGCTAAAACTGGCGGTTGTAAAAGTAAAGCCATTGATTGTCGCCTGGTTGGTTAAATAAAAGAAGCATAAAAAAATTCGAAATTATTGTGTTTTTCAGCCTTGAGTCATTGTCAGATAATTCGGATCTGTTGCTGTGTAACGTATTCATATCGTCTAATGTCGGGCCTGCTGGTCTAGAGGTAAAGCACCTACCTGTTCGCTGGACCGAAACCCGGTTGGGCCATCGAAGTTCTCAGTCCGAGTTTAATACAACCTTCATCTCTCAACGACGCGAGGAGTCGCCGGGAATGTCACATGCTTCGGATTGCACGGTAAACTGTAAGTCTCCCTTCCCCGGCTGGATAAGTGCGGTAGGTTGGGGACACGGATGTTGCCAATTGGCGACCAGTCGAAAGATACACATTTGTCACTGAGCCGTAACCGTCTGTAATTATTGTTTCCTGTCATCTCTCTCCTCCCTCCCTCCCTCCCCCCCCCCCCCTCTCTCTCTCTCTCTCTCTCTCTCTCTCTCTCTCTCTCTCTCTCTCTCTCTCCCTCTCTCTATCTATCTCTCCTTGTCTGTCGTGTGGCGGCTCGCCGCCGGGTGAAAGGGTTTTTAATGTAACACCATGTAGGTGACTTGGGCGTGGATGATAATGAAATAATGATGAGGGCAAAGCAACACCCAGTCGTCGAGAGGAGAAGGCATCTGGCCATGCTGACATTGCAGCTACTGGCGCTAAAATGTCGGTGGTGTTAATTTAATAAGAAGTAGTGGTAATTTCCAAGAATGATTTCCTATCGAAGTTGGAGGCTCCAAACGATACACATCGAACGTGCGATAGTAAATCGATTATGGAAGTCTCGTGGAGCGTATTATGATAAATTATTTGTGATCGTCATTTTTATCAGTTTTGCGTTGTTTCTTCAGTTCATGTATATTACATTCCCGCCGTAATTTTTTGTGATTCCATTGGGAAATCGATTCGGTTTCTCTTGATAGCGAGTGTAATGTGTGCTGCTTCTAAAGTTTCTTATGCGGATTGCCTCACATGGAAAACTCTAATCCCATGCATTTCCCGCATAGCCAAATGTTTGACGTTTTTCCGGAAATATGGACTTCTGCCGGACGAGGAAAGCAGGGACTATGTTGACTGTGGTGATGCGATGTCTGTGGTGATGCGATGTCTGTGAAACTCCGTAAGAGGAGTGTGGGCACTGAGATTTCGTTTCAATTTCATTGCGGACTTTGCGGAAAGCGAACCAGCATCAGGAAAAATACGTGGTTTGAGTCCTCCAAATTATCTATTCAGACGAGCGTAATTCTTGTGTCGTGCTGGATTCGAGATTACACGTTGCAAGCCACAGCATCATAAACTGAGTTATCGCCAAATACCGTGTGTGACTACTTCGGGTTTTGTCGAGAAGTGTGCTACGTGATAATGACAAATCACAGTGTGCCAATTGGTGGTCCAAATAAGATAGTAGAAGTAGATGAATCTCATATTGCTAGACGAAAGAATCAGAGAGGATGACCTTCTAAAAGCGAAGTAGATCATATTTGGGTTTTTCGTGGGATAGAAAGGGAGTCAGGCAAGTGTTTCGTTGTGAGGGTATTGTCCTGAGACAAGGTGACATTAGTGGGTCTCATAAAACATTTCACACTGCCTGGAACAAAAGTCACCGCAGACCGGTTTCAGTCGTACCAGACTCTCAAAGCTGAAGGGTTCGAGCACGAATTCGTGAACCACTCTGTGGAGTTTGTCTCTTGAGATGACGCCAGTGTCCATAACCACAATATAGAACGGCTGTGGAAGTCTGTCAAGTCTACCATAAAAAGAGAAGGGCGTCCAGGACAGAGGGACGAACTGTATTTGTTCCAGTGCCTATACTTTCACAACTTGCGTTTGCAGGGGAAACTCGACGCATACGACACTCTGCCGATATTCCTGCATGATACTGGCAGAGTTTACCCCGGGTACGGCAAAAAAGGAATTGCCCCTGCAGCTTATACATCACGTGGACTGTCACAAGACGATAACACCGACGACGAGTAAGGTAAGTCGTCTCCTTTGAATTTACAAGTGCTTCTCTAACGCTTTTCTTTTGTCGTTTCTGTAGTGACAACTTGAAACATAATCGTAACGCGCGCCACGAGACTTCCATAATCGATTTACTATCGCACGTTCGATATGTATCGTTTGGAGCCCTCCAACTTCGATAGGCAATCATTCTTGGAAATTACCCCAGTCGTAGTACAATAATTGGTGTGACACGCGGCTACTCTGTTTCCTTTAAGAGGTATACTTAATTGTGTGTGTGTGTGTGTGTGTGTGTGTGTGTGTGTGTGTGTGCTAAAATGAAAAAAAGAGAGAGAGAAGAAGACAGTTAAGTAGGTGCGAGTAGGATTCGCATTCTGAGGTTTCGTTACGAACTTAATTTTGTACGTAGATAGTTCATCTATACGTTTTGCTGAATGCGTTTGCGAATATTAAAGTATTTGACTTGAATGACCGAATCTTTTGACTGCAAGACTTAAAAACTTAAATTTTTCACACTGCCAAGGGACCCTAGACCTTATTATTTTATATAAATTTCAACTTGGTACTTGTACCAATTCCTGATAAAAAAAAGAGGGCTTAACAGGCCCTGGCCGCTGTGGCCGAGCGGGTCTAGGCGCTTCAGTCCGGAACCGCGCTGTTGCTACGGTCGCATGTTCGAATCCTGCCTCGGGCATGGATGTGTGTGCTGTCCTTAGGTTAGTTAGGTTTAAGTAGTTCTGAGTCTAGGGGACTGATGACCTCAGATGTTAAGTCCCATAGTGCTCAGAGCCATGTGAACCATTTTGCTTAACAGGCGGGCGGACGGACAGACAGGCGGACAACAAATGGTGGAAAAAATCATATTTTTCATGTGATGAAAGTTAAATTTTCGTATTTCTTTCTTTGCCTGTACTGTGAAACCTTGCTTCTGGACACATTTCATGATTCTAGGCCAGCGGGAAGCACCCTACATATTTTGACGAATGAGTTTGCAGGTATCGAAATATGTGACATAAATGCCCGATCTTTCTATTGCATTGAGCTAGAAGCCTCAATTTTTTGCATTGTCAAGGGACCGTAGACCGCAGTTTGTAACAAATTTCACCTTCACACATTTTCCCGTTCCTGAGGAAAAGGGGTCCTAAACAAACAAACTTACTGTACAAACAGACAAACGTACAGAACAACAAACTGATCATATAATGTGGTAGGGTAGTGTCTTAACATACTTCCATGCAAGTCCGTTAGAACAGACACTGCAGACAATTGACAGCCGTATTAAATCATTAAATGTATTCGCAAAATATGAATAGGACTGTACACCGGCTATACGTTTTACTAGTAATATATGAAAATTTATGTCGGACCGGGACTTGAATCCGGATTTCCCCGCTTTACGCGAGCGGGCGCCTTAACCACTTTGGCTATCCATGCACAACTCACGGCCAGACTAAAATTTCCAGATGCCCTAATGTCTACGCCCCAACGTGCTCGCATGCAAATCGTACGATTCTGGTACAGTGAGAGACCTGCTTTTTGCTCGTCACATTTGTATGCGAGCACTATGGGACGTGGACACCAGAACATACGGAATTTTGAGTTTGGTCATGAGACGTGCGCGGAAAGCGGAAGTGGTTAAAGCGACTGATACGGCGCGGTCCGCTATCCTGTGATCTTGTTTAGAGCGCGCGCTATAATCGATTATAGTTCGCTGTTCTGGTGCGAGTGGCACTCCGGTGCTGCTTCGCTATTACGTCGGCTCTGCCTGAGCTGCTGGTGACTAGCGCTAAGGTTGTTGTGCCTCGCAGTATGAGCAGAGTGGTCTGGGGCGGAGGCGACTCGCCGCTGTGCTGGCCATGCGGTGGTAATTAATTGGAGTGGGCGTTCTTTTTTTGCCTGCCTGTCTGATGTGGAGGTCCGGTGGGGTCCTGTGATGGCCCGGAGACAACTAGTTGCTGAATTTTGGAGTCGCCTGCCAGGTTAGGGTGTGGGCTCGGTTGGCTCGTCAGATTTTCCGCTGGAAGCTCCAGCAGCGGTTCCTGAACTTCATTCCAATGTGGGACGGCGTTGTTGGAAGTTTTTGCTGAGCGTGGGCCGCACGTTACGATGTTTGTGGTTACTAATTTATTTGTTCAACTGGAGTATCTTTTGGTTATCCGGCTGAGTGGGTCGTTGCCCACCCGGTCTGCTCAGCGTTACCTTTGGTGGTGCCTGTTGGTTCCTTTCTGAAGGTATTCACGTAGGTGGTTCCTGTTACCTGCGTCTGCCTAAGAAGGCGGTTTTGGACAGTATATGCCTAGTGAATTACTGCTGCTTGGTATATGTGGTCTTCTGGGACCTGAACAACACGATCTCGTCAATTTGGTTTGTGTAACAGCATTTAGTGGTATGTTCTGTTATTTTTATCTCACTGCGTTATTATTAACTTGCTGGAATAGTCGCGTTTGGTGTCGTTAAGGCACTTCTAAGACTGTGGTTTGATTATTTATGTGCGCTTGGCTTTTATTGTTTTGTTTTAAGAAGCGAGAATTGTTTATTAAGATTTGTGTGTGTTGGCTTCCGGCACTCGTTATGAGCGCCCGAGTTAACAGCGCCGTGGTTATCATGTGCTGATTGAGGGGATCCGCTAACAAGGCAAGATCAGGGACGAACTTACGAAAAAAATTACACATACCCACGAAACGGGCAACACGTTATTTATCGCTGTAGGCTGAAACTATAATAGCTCGTGTCCGTTCCTGATCTACCTCCACACCTCTTTCAGAGACAACATGCCCCAAGAACGCAATACTAGTGTTACACAAACTATTGTGTACAGAGTCTGCTGTTTGGGTGCTATTGGGTGGAAATCCTTGGATAGTTGTCCTATAAGGACGCACATTCCAGCGACCACTCGCGTAAGGCGGGAAATCCGGGTCTAGACACGATTTTCATATGTAGCCTGTTTAGAACGGCACTCGCAACTGGCGAAAACTATTCATGATCTCGTAAGGGCTCTCTTTCTACCGACTGAAGAAGAAGACCCAGACGAATTGGCTTTCACGGCGAATAGCGAGATGAGGTGGACTTTGTGTTGTTACAGATGGCCGAGTAGCGGTTGGCGTACACCATGGACGTGAACGTGACGCGGTGGCTGGTGGCGCTCGTGGTGGCCTCGGCGGCCGGAGGCGTCGCGTGGGCGGACGGCGGCGCGCTGCGGCGCGTGGCGCGCTCGGCGCGGCGCGACATCTCGACGTACCGCGCGTACCGCGACGTCACCGTGCTGCCGTACGCGGTGCCCGAGCGCGCGCGGCTCGCCGTCTTCTCGTTCACGGCCACGGAGGAGATCCGCACGGGCCTGGGCTCGTGCTCGCCGCGCAACGTCACCGTCGACCTGCGGCCCGGCAGCTTCCCCGTCGTCAGCCCCGACGGCGCGCTCTTCCCCGACGACTTCGCGCCCGTGCTCAGCGGGCCGTGGTATGCCGGCACCGCGCTCAGCGACGGCCGCGCCTTCGCCGTCAACGTGACCTACCCGCTGGCCGGCGACTGGTACGTCATCGCCTACGTCAGCTACACCGACCCCGACGACGACAAGATCACGCAGCAGGGGCTGACCGCCTCGTGCACCACGTTCCTCGAGTCCACGCTGGACGTGCTGCAGGCGCCCGCTGACGACATCGCCGTGCTGTCGATAGGCCAGCCGCTGCCGCAGCAGGTGGAAGCCGCCGTGGGGCAGCCGCTGCTGAAGGAATACTCGGTGTACGTGCCGGCCGCCACGTGGGAGGTCACCGTCAACGTCACGGTAGAGCGCTGTCAATCGGGGTGTCCCTCGATCACGGTTCTGCTCCGGGCCGGCGGGCTCCCCACTAGCGAGGATACGGGCGACAACAGCACACTGACGAAGACCTGTGACAATGAAGATACCGTCTCGGCCGAAGACTGCATCTTGAGCTTCGCCCCGTGGGAGGAGAGTTGGCACTATGTGGCGTTGGTACTGGACCTGCCCGAGAAATCGTCCAAGAGGAACGTCAGCGCGGTGACCTTCTCCGTAGACGTGTCGACTGTGCAGACGGCGATTTCCCCATTCTTCCTATTGCTGAACACCAGCGACGTCGCGGCGCCGGCCGGCAACGCCTCCGCCACGCCAACTGCGCTGGCGGTCGGGGAGGCGGCGCGCTGCGACGAGTGCTGGCCGCAGGTGGCGCTGATGAAGCAGTCGTACCCGCCGTTCTTCATGCTGAACTACGTGCTGGTGCCGGGCGCAGACGGGAAGTCGCCGCCGGCGCTGAACGTGACCACCGCCGGGCCGACGGTACTGGGCTTCGCGCTGCGCCCCGTCTCCGAGGTAGGCGGTACGCTGACGGTCCAGCTGCAGCTGCAGTTGGACGCGCAGCTGCGCAACGCCACGGCCCGCGGCACCGGCTTCAACGTGACTGTGGTGGCGTGCGTCACGCACGGCACGCGTGCCCAGCCGCTGGCCGGCGATCTCTGCGTCGCCCCGGGCTTCTCGTCGGGCATCCAGGCGCCGCTCGCCGTCAACTCGACGAGCAGCAAGGCGGCCGCCGCTAAGGTGCACATACCGTTCCCCGCGCCCGGCGCCTGGTACCTGTCGCTGCAGCCGCTCTGCTGGGCGCAGGCCAACGGCTCCGTCAGCTTCCTGCAGTGCACCGGACTCACCCAGGTCGCCGTCTCCTTCGTCATCGACTCGGAGGTTAGTGTGTGTGTATTTAGGCTTGATGGACACCAGCACTTTACACTGGAGAGCAAAAATTAAGCTTTCGCATGACGTGTCAAAGCTATTTTCCTCCTTAATTTTTGCTCTCCAGTGTAAACTGTTGGTTCACATGACGTGTCACCCCACCATGAACCATGGACCTTGCCGTTGGTGGGGAGGCTTGCGTGCCTAAACGATACAGATGGCCGGACCGTAGGTGCAACCACAACGGAGGGGTATCTGTTGAGAGGCCAGACAAACTTGTGGTTCCTGAAGAGAGGCAGCAGCCTTTTCAGTAGTTGCAGGGGCAACAGTCTGGATGACTGACTGATCTGACCTTGTAACACTAACCAAAATGACCTTGCTGTTCTGGTTCTGCGAACAGCTGAAAGCAAGGGGAAACTACAGCCGCAATTTTTGCCGAGGGCATGCAGCTTTACTGTATGATTAAATGAAGATTAGATGGGTAGATAACATAACTAATGAGGAGGTATTGAATAGAATTGGGGAGAAGAGGAGCTTGTGGCACAACGTGACTAGTAGAAGGGATCGGTTGGTAGGACATGTTCTGAGACATCGAGGGATCACCAATTTAGTATTGAAGGGCAGCGCGGAGGGTAAAAATCGTAGAGGGAGACCAATAGATGAATACACTAAGCAGATTCAGAAGGATGTAGGCTGCAGTAGGTACTGGGAGATGAAGAAGCTTGCACAGGATAGAGTAGCATGGAGAGCTGCATCAAACCAGTCTTGTGACTGAAGAGCATAACAACAACAACAACGACAACAATGACGTGTTACTGCCAAATAACATATCTGTATGAAACTTGGAACATACAGGGTGGTCCATCTGAAGTTTCGGATGAGATTATCTCGAAAACTATACATCGAGTAAATATAGTGGGTAAGACTAGCTTGTGAGCTCAAAGGGGGACATTAAATGATACTACACGTGATCTCCAGCCGCCGCCCCCTTCGGTGGGGCGGGGGCCAACTTCTAAATCTTAAATGGAATCACAAATTTTTTATTGCAGATTCGGATTCTCCATAAAGAAAGTAATCATGTTTTGTCTCAAACTTTTTCTTAAATCATTGAAAGATGGCGCTGAAATCGAGAATCATTGAAATTGGGGAAGAACTCTGATTTACCGGGTGATCAAAAGGCCAGCATAAATTTGAAAACTGAATAAATCACGGAATAATGTAGATAAAGAGGTACAAATTGACACACATGCTTGGAATGACATGGGGTTTTATTAGAACCAAAAAAATACAAAAGTTAAAAAATGTCTGATCAGAATAGCAATAATTAGCATAACAAAGTAAGACAAAGGAAAGGTGATGTTCTTTACAGGAAATGCTCAATAAGTCCACCATCATTCCTCAACAATAGCTGTAGTCGATGAATAATGTTGTGAACAGCACTGTAAAGCATGACCGGAGTTATGGTGAGGCATTGACGTCGGATGTTGTCTTTCAGCATCTCTAGAGATGTCGGTCGATCACGATACACTTGCGACTTCAGGTAACCCCAAAGCCAATAATCGCACGGACTGAGGTATGGGGACCTGGAAGGCCAAGTATGACGAAAGTGGCGGCTGAGCACACGATCACCACCAAACGACGCGCGTAAGAGATCCTTCACCCGTCTAGCAATATGGGGTGGAGCGCCATCCTGAACAAACACTGTACGTTCCAGCAGGTGTTTATCAGCCAGGCTGGGGATGATGCGATTCTGTAACATATCGGCGTACGTCTCACCCGTCACGGTAGCAGTTACGGTACAAAACCAGAATCATGCATTTGCTCGATAACGGTAGATGTGGTAAATCCAACCCATACCGTGACTTTCTCGTCGTGCAATGGAGTTTCCGGGACAGTTCTAGGATTTTCGGTAGCCCATATTCAGGTTTTGTGGGCGATGACAGATCCTCGGAGCGTGAAATGAGCTTCGTCGGTCCACAACACGTTACTCAACCAATCGTCATCTTCTGCCATCTTTTGAAACGCCCACACCGCAAATGCCCTCCGCTTCACTAAATCGCCAGGTAACAGTTCATGATGCCGATGGATTTTGTACGAATAGCATCGAAGGGTACGCCTCAGTCCCAACCAAACAGTAGTGTATGGAAAGCCGGTGCGACGTGCGACTGCACGAGCGCTGACTTCCCCGTGCATGGACTAACCCGCTACAGTCTTCACTTCTTCCTGAACTGTCTCAGCAGCATTACGTCTTGTGCTCGGTCGGCCACTACGGGGTCTATCGTCTAAACACCCCGTGACTTCGAACTTCGAAATCATTCTCGCCGCAGCTGCATTTGTCAACGGACCTTTACCCGTTCGAATCCCCTTCCCATGGTGATAGGATCCTATCGCTGAGCTAGCACATTCCCCATTCTGATAATACAACTTCACTAACAGCGCCTTTTCAGGTAACGTAAACATGCTACTACTGCTGGCGCATCTGATTCTCTCTCTCTCATTACAGCTCCTTTTATACACGATTGTCATGCACTCTCACTGACGTTTTGCTGTCCAACGATATCTGTCGGATATTTTGTGAACTATGTTTTTTTCTAATAAAACCTCATGTCATTCCAAGCATGTGTATCAATTTTTACCCCTCTATCTACGTTATTCCGCGGTTTATTAAGTTTTCAAATTTATACTGACTTTTTGGTCACCCAGTATTTACAATTATCATAGAAAGACGCATCAAATCGATAAAAAATGTACACCAATTCTTTCTTACGCCTAATTAAGCTATTTTTGTACAAAATCAACTATATCCTCCTTTTAGCGTTACCCAGGAACAACGACGTAGCCGTAGTAGAATGTGTTCCCATGGGATGCTTCATTAGTGTGAGTTCCCTTGCTTCTCATATTTTGGGGTGCTTAGCTTAATTTATGAAATGAGCCATGAAGGAATTGTTCAAAATTATCCCATTTGCTTCAGTGCACAAAGTCAATCGTCTGTGAAAGTTGCCCACAGTTTTGTGCAGCACATCGCATGGTATGGCTGCACACGTTCTTCGAATGCGTTGCTCCATATCGTTTCGGGTTGTGGGCTGTCGTTCATAAACAATATTTTTTAAATAGGCCCTCAAGAAAAAATCAGGAGATGTTAGGTCTGCTGAACGTGAAGGCCACTGAATTGGTCCGCCGCTTCTTGTCCACCGACCAGGCTACCCTAAATTTAAAACGTTCCGCACATTTTTAGCGTAATGGGGAGCTGCTCCGTCTTGTTGGAACCACATTTGTTGCCTAGTTTCCAAATCAACATCTTCCATTAGCTCCAACAAATCATCGCGGAGAAGTTGTAAATAAGATTCCCCAGTATCATTTCGGTAAAAAAAAAAAAAAAAAAAAAAAAAAAAAAAATACGGTCCTATCAAGTAACCGTTTAAAATTCCACACCAGACCATTAACGACCATTTCTGTTGATTGTCAACGGGTCTGTGTCGGTGTGGATTGACAGGGGACCAATAACTACAATCATGACAATTCAATTCGCCATTGTTTTTGAATGAGACTTCATCGGTGAACATGACGTATCTAAAAAAAATCATCGTCACCTCTTATCATTTCCAAGGCCCATTGGCAGAAATGCACGCGTATCTGCATATCTTTCGGCGTTAATACCTGTGTCAGTGTGATATGATACGCATGATATTTATGTGCCTTCAAAACCCTCAAAACAGTTGATTTTGATGTTACAGTTTGTCTCTAAATCGCACGACTACTAATTTCGCGATCCAGTTGAACACAGGCGATAACGGTAAGGGTACGAGAGACATTTTCAGTGTAATAGCGATGACGAGGTGGACGGTGCATGTATCCATTTCGAGCTCGTTGAGTGCAATTTCGAATAATGCTTCCGCTTGGATGTCGTCTGTTTGGGAAACGATCCGCATACAGTTGCGCAGCTGCAGCGTAATTGTTATGGCATTCACCTAAAATTAACATCATATCAACATCAGGATAGTGAGCCATGTTTCGCTAAAGAATAATTTACTTTCGTCAGTTGATGTTTTGCGGTTCACAATCTGAAAGTGAAGTGACGTCCGATCACATTGCACCGACCTTTATTCTGAGCCATAATTCGCAGTTTGGCCACGGTAGCGCCACGGTCGGGTGTTCCCTAACGAGATTTTGATACCATTCCGCCTCCCTCTGTCAAAAAGTGTGGCGAGTAGGATACATTTTGTAAAAAAAAAAAAAAAAAAAAAAGCTTAATTTGGCGTAATGAAAGAATATGTGCACATTTTGTATCGATTTGAGCGTCCTTCTCGGATTATTCTAAATAAATCGGAGTTCTTCCCAAATTTTAATGATTCTCGATTTCAGCGCCATCTGTCAATGGTTTAAGAAAATGTTTGAGACAAAACTTGATTACTTGTTATCGAGAATCCGAATCTGCAATAAAAACAAAAATGCGTGTTTCCGTTTAAGATTTAAAAGTTGCCCTCCGCCCCAACCAAGGGGGCCGGGGCTGTAGGTCACGTGTAGTATCATTTATGTCCCCCTTTGAGCTTACGAACTTGTCTTACCCACTATTTTTATCCGCTGTATAGTTTTCGAGATAATCTCATCCGAAACTTGGGATAGAGTACCCTGTATATAGAAAGAACAGTTCAGTATAGTGCAGAAGCTAACTTAAATAAACAATGAGAGGATAAGAAAGGACAGTTTTATTCAAATGCAATTATTACACTGAAGTCACCATCATTCATGATGGTCCCCTGGACATTGTAATGCAGGACACGGCTCTTAATAGGGCGTGAGATTACCACGGACGACAGTGCACGTTCTTCAATATCCTCCTTTGGTCACCACAAGGCTGGTACGGAGTTCTTCAGCCAGGGCGTTCCATTCTTCCACCAACGTTGTTGACAGATGCGGGATGGTCGTTGCTGCATATGGAAGCGCTGCAATACGTCTCCCCATTGAAGTGTTCTACATCTACATCTACATCTACATTGATACTCCGCAAGCCACCCAACGGTGTGTGGCGGAGGGCACTTTACGTGCCACTGTCATTACCTCCCTTTCCTGTTCCAGTCGCGTATGGTTCGCGGGAAGAACGACTGTCTGAAAGCCTCCGTGCGCGCTCTAATCTCTCTAATTTTACATTCGTGATCTCCTCGGGAAGTATAAGTAGGGGGAAGCAATATATTCGATACCTCATCCAGAAACGCACCCTCTCGAAACCTGGCGAGCAAGCTACACCGCGATGCAGAGCGCCTCTCTTGCAGAGTCTGCCACTTGAGTTTATTAATCATCTCCGTAACGCTATCACGGTTACCAAATAACCCAGTGACGAAACGCGCCGCTCTTCTTTGGATCTTCTCTATCTCCTCCGTCAACCCGACCTGGTACGGATCCCACACTGATGAGCAATACTCAAGTATAGGTCGAACGAGTGTTTTGTAAGCCACCTCCTTTGTTGATGGACTACATTTTCTAAGCACTCTCCCAATGAATCTCAACCTGGTACCCGCCTTACCAACAATTAGTTTTATATGATCATTCCACTTCAAATCGTTCCGTACGCATACTCCCAGATATTTTACAGAAGTAACTGATACCAGTGTTTGTTGGCAGAAGAGTCAACACTGTGTTGCTAGAGGAGGCCGAAATGCACGCGTTTAATTACACGCTGACTGGCGTGAGGTCTGGAACAGTTAAGGGAATTAATAGTAGCAAATAAAGTACGTAGTTGATATAATACTTAACTTTAATCCACAATTGGGGTACATCGCTTTTGACGGTACTTGTTATAATCTCAATATCAAATGCTATGGCGCCTTTCTAGGTCGTAGCAAATGACGTAGCTGAAGGCTATGCTAACTATCGTCTCGGCAAATGAGAGCGTATTTGTCAGTGAACCATTGCTATGAACGTCGGCTGTACAACTGGGGCGAGTGCTATTAAGTCTCTCTAGACCTGCCGTGTGGTGGCGCTCGGTCTGCAATCACTGACAGTGGCGACACGCGGGTCCGGCGTATACTAATGTACCGCGGCCGATTTAAAGGCTACCACCTAGCAAGTGTGGTGTCTGGCGGTGACACCACACCCATTGCATCCCACATGTGATCGATGGGATTAAAGTTAAGGGAAAAGACACGTCAGTCCATTCGCTGAATATGCTCTCGTTCCAAGAGCTGTGTTACACGTGTTGTTCGATGTGGTCGCGCATTATCTTCCCTAAAAATGAGGTTAGGTCCCTGCGCAGTCCTGAAAAGACTCACATGTACAAGGATTACAGTGTCACAGTTATATTGACCGATGAGTGAAACATATTCAAGGATTGGAGGTCAGCACTACCACGCCGAATTATGCCTCCCTACAACATTACAGCTGGACAACAAGCTGATAATATTCGACAATATTCCTGGGTGCATTACATGTTCCAGTCTGTCGCCATACGAGGATACGTCAAAAATCACTACTCAGACCGAATCTACGCTCTTCCAAAAAGAGCACACGACTCCACTCCTCGCTGGTCCTGGCCCTGTGCTCTTGGCACCATCACAGACGGTGCTGCCGGTGAGGAAGTTGGAGCGTGAGATTGCGTGCCTTGCAGTCCTGTTAAATGTGGTTGTAACTGCATTCGCTGTTTGACAATGGTCCCTTCTTGCCTGTTGCACAATGTAGCAGATGCCTGCTGCTTTAGTTGACGGTGGTCGACCATCCCCTCTCCACTGGTAGCAGTGCCTGTGGTTCCAAACGATCCCCATGCAAGTGAAACAATGCTGTGACCAAAACCAATTTCCTGGGCCATACTCGTCACAGATCGCTATCCTCCTAGTTATCCAATGATTCTTCCTCGTATGAAGTCATCCAAATGCAGTCTCTGGGCCATGATGTATCGTAACTGTTCGCTGATCGACACACACACACACACACACACACACACACACACACACACACACACACACACACACACACTTTTTCCATTCCTTCACCTGCCTCGTGCCGGCCGGAGTGGCCGAGTGGTTCTAGGCGCTTCAGTCTGGAACCGTGTGACCGCTATGGTCGCAGATTCGAATCCTGCCTCGGGCATGTATGTGTGTGTTGTCCTTAGGTTAGTTAGGTTTAACCCTTAAATGCATGATTTTTTATTTCAAGCTGTAAAAATTACTACGTTTAGTTTATAGTGCCTACATTACCAAAAAAAAATTGAAATTTTTTTAAAATTAAATTAACAAAGCATTATTGTTGACAATCGCTATAAACACAAAAACAGACCTAATTTCAAATCTACCGTAAAGACACTCAAATTAACTGTCTACGCCATATCTACTTACGTTTTCAAAATAAAAAGTAATTTTCAAACCCATAAATCAGTACACAAACACCAAAAAACGTCTCTACTTTCCGCCAGAACACACGCTCGCCAGTACACCCACATAGCTGATTGTCGAACAGGTTCATTTTATCCTGCCATTTTCGATCGCTATGAAGAACTACTAGCAGCTTAGCAGCTGCAGTAGAGTGTATACACTTAAACTACGTAACGAATTTGTTACAAAATGTTGCTCAGTATAGGATGCATCGAAGAAATGAAGTCTGTAGCTAATCAGCTACACTATGCATCAAAGGGTTAAGTAGTTCTAAGTTTTAGGGGACTGGTGACCTCAGATGTTAAGTCCCACTGTGCTCAGAGCCATTCGAACAATTTTCACCTGCCTCGTGTTGCGGGGCCAGCCCCATTTGGCAGTGAAGTTACAATACCTCACCCCATGTGACATCCAGCTTCCCATGCACGACGGCTAGACCTCTGGAAACCTGCCCCCGCACCTTCATTGATTTCCACCATGTTGTTAATAATTCACGTTGCTGTATCCAGGTCGACCTTAAGTTTTGCTGAGCAGTGTATTACCGTTTGTTCCCAGCGCCGGTTCATTGCGCGTTTCATAAGTACATGTTAAACAATGGAGCCACTACGGCAGTGAAACTACGAACACGACTCTCGAACGCGGCGAGAGAATTGTGCTCGCCAACCACTTCTGCTTCGCAGAGATGATACCGATCGTCGTGAAGCAGCCGTTGTTGTGGGAGAGCTAGGCAGCGTCCATATGTTCGCAACCCTAGCAACAGCTGCCGTCAGCCTGCCGTGGATACAGCCAGTTTGAATTTAGTTCTAAATGGTTCAAATGGCTGTGAGCACTATGGAACTTAACTGCTGTGGTCATCAGTCCCGTAGAACTTAGAACTACTTAAACCTAACTAACCTAAGGATATCACACACATCCATGCCCGAGGCAGGATTCGAACCTGCGACCGTAGCGGTCGCGCGGTTCCAGACTGTTGCGCCTAGAACCGCTCAGCCACTCCGGCCGGCCAGTTTGAATTTGGATTTGGTTTTTAAAAGCTGAAGAAATACCTTGGATAACAGAACATCTCGCAAAGGTTACCCTGAAAAGATTAAGAAGAGACTCACGTTGTTCCAAGTGCGTGAAAAGTTTCATAAGAATTTTGATTTAAAACGGAGAGAAATCGTATAAGGAAGTACCAGCGTTAGGAAAGTACTACTATTAAATTAGCGTGTTTGTGTTGCTCGAATATGGCCTTTCAAAACCTGAAATAGCCCTAACGAGCAAATGTTTTGTATCCTGGCCAGAGCTCTTTCATCAGAATTTACAAATCTTATTTCAATAATAATGGCTTAAAGCTATTTTGTTTCAGCAGCTTCAGTGTAATCACTTTTTTATTGCGTAGTTGTTATACTACCAGCTTTCATCTGCCTACTTCCAGTACCTGTTGCCTTCCAATACAAAAGTAGTTTTAAAGCGGATTTTAGCTACATTTAATCGGAGCATCGCGAGCACATGTTAGTTTTTACCAATAGGGCAAAGCACGGGGACAATGTCGGATCTTCTCATGTCTCTCCTCATTTGTATCATTGAACTCCACCTACCAAGCCTCCACTCGGTATACTGTGCGTAGCTGTGGGCGTTCAAGAAGGCACTGTAGCACACAAAACGTTTTTTGTGCACGGATGTTTCTTTTGTCGGCATGGCATCTCTTACTTCTGTGCAGGCTAATCAGCGAATAGCTGCTGGTAAACCTTTCGGGATGTAAGGTCGTGGTCCAAGGAAAACTTCTGTTCCTGACTTTTCGTCCAGGACTGCGCTGGACATTCACAGAGGCGCTCGTCCGCTGAGTCTTGCAGACTGACCGGTCGGACGTCCGAAAGGGACACAGATACTATAGGAAAGGTGGCGTGGTCAAAGCAACACGTGATGAGCAGAGATAATACTTGTCAAAGATAAAACTGTCTAGCGATTCTGCAGAGCTACTGTCCATATGTCGCTAGGTTTCATGGCCTCCTCTTTCCTATTAAAATTATCCTGGTGCTTATAACTATCAATGGCTTCTTCACATAGTCGTGGATAATAATTTGACGTTGTAGATAAAATTGGGAGGGTCTCCTCTCGGAGGTCCGAATGGAAGACCAAACTGGTATCAGTTCTCGACTCTTTCATTCATCATGTAATGCACGCTTTAAAGTTAAACAGCCCGTCTCCTCGAGCGCATAAGGGACGAACATTTGATCCGTTAGTTGTCATTGCTTGTTAAAGAAACCATCTTGTGATTCATTTGATTTTTATGTGTAAACAACAGCAATAAAAAAAAGCATATGCTGCACCGCTGGACTTAGAAAACTCAATTTTTAAAGAAGAAATAAAGATTTATTACATCATCTGAAATGAAAATGTACGTGAAAACAGTGAAATCAATCGAAAATTTCGTTGGTAGCTAGTCTTCTAGCAGTTTAAGAAGAATCATTGGCAGTTCATTTGCAACAACTGATAACCAACATGTTTCCTTTGCAGCCGTAAACTTACTTACTGAACTATATGAAATAAAATCGTGATAAGTTCTGAACGGTTTGCGTTCGGACGTTCAAACTGCACGATTGGCCGCGGGGCATGATGGGAATTAGAATGCACATTTGGTTTAGCGACGAAGCGCACTTTCATTTTGATGGGTTCGTCAGTAAGCAAAATTGGCGCGTTTGGGGGACTGAGAATGCGCATTTCGCTATCGAGAAGTCTCTTCACCCCCAACAGTTGACTGTGTGGTGTTCAATGTCTAGTCACGGAATAATCGGTGCGATATTGCCTGATTGCACGATGACTATCGAACGGTACGAGAATGTTTTGAAAGATGATTTCATCCCCATTGTCCAAAATTACCCTGATGTCGACAAGATGTGGTTTATGCAAGAGGAAGCTCGACCCCATCGAAGCAGAAGAGTATTTGATATTCTGGAGGAACACTTTGGGGACCGCATTCTGTCTGACTCTTGGGTACCCAGGGGTCATAGGCGTGGGACTCAATTGGCCGCCATATTCTCCGGGTCTGAAAATATGTGACTCCTTTTTGTGCGGCTTTATTAAAGAAATGGTGTACAGCAATTGCCCCAAAACCATTGCTTAGCTGAAAACAGCCATTCAGGTGGTCGCCGACAGCATCGACGTTCCAACACTTCAGCGTGCCATGCCGAATTTCGCTGTTCGTATGCGCCACATAACGCAGACATATCCAAGATGTCATAACCTAAATCCGAATATCTGGAGTGACGTGTACATATTGAATAGTGTGTACACGCCGCAGTTTGTAATTAATTTACGTTTTTTTCATATAGTTCAATAATTGCCCTCTGTATGCACCCCAAGAAAACATAGAACAGAAGGGAGTAACCCTTCATAATGATGTGGTTTTCTTCACCAACAATTCGAAACGAAACATAAAAACATATTTATCATGAACATTAAGGTTGTAAATGTTTGTAGACGTCACCAAATACAGTACAACTGTCTTGCTTATGCACAATGTATGCTGGCGAAATGGATGCTATCATGAATGGACTGCAGCAAACGAGACGACATGTGAGAAACAAATAACAGAAGCTTGTTTGATAAAAATTTAAGCAGTTTCCTTTTTTGTTCCTCATTTGTTGGCTATATCTCAGACTCGGTCTTCTCCTATGGATTTTACCCCCTACAACTCCCCCTAACATCGTGGATGTTATTAGCCGAGGTCTTAACACGTCCTATCATCCTATCCTTTGTGTATGTTTTCCATATATTTTTCTGACTCCACTTGAGTTTCAGTATTCTTCTACAGCACCACGTCTCAAACGCTTCGATTCTCTTCTGCTCAGCAACCACAGTCCATGATCCACTTGCATTCCGTGCAGTGCTCAAATTTAAATGGAAATTTCTTCCACAAATTAAGGCGAATATGTGATGGTAGTAGTTCGCTCTTGCTCGGGAGTGCCCTCTGCCTGGGATACTGTACGTGTAATGTTATTCTTGCTTCGTCCATCCTACGTTATTTTGCTTTCAAGGTAACAGAATTCCTTCACTTCGTCGGTTTCGTTGTCCCCCAATTTGGATTCTAAGATTATCAGTAATCTGATCTCTGCTATTCCTCGTAACTTTCGTGTTTTCTTTGCTTACCCTGCCCATGTTCTGTGCTCAGTAGATTGCTCATTTCGTTCAGTATGTCCTGTAATTCTTTCTCGCTCTCTCTGAGGATAACGGTGTCATCAGACATTCTTAACGTTGATTATCTTCCACCCAGAATTTTAATCCCACTTCTGAGCCTTTCTTTGGTTTTCATCGCTGCTTCTTCCACATATAGAATGAACAATAGGGGCGAAATATTGCACCCATGTCTCTCTCCCTTTTTTTGAATCTAAATACTTCGTTATTGGTCTTCCAGTCTCTCAGCCCCTCTTGGTTCCCGTACATTTAGCATATTACCCGTATTTCCCCAGATATTACTTCTGTTTTCTCAGAATTTCGAACATCTTGCACCACTTTACATCGTCGAGCGCTTTTTCTGGATCCACAAATCCTATGAGCGTATCTTGATTTTTCTTGTCTTGCTTCTATTGCCAAGCACGAACATTGAACTGCCTCTCTGGTGCCTTTATCTTTTCTAAATGCAACAGAGCATTAAGTGGAAGGCCTGGGGGTAGCTAGGCGTAATACAACAGTTCTAAGCATGATTTTACTGCCACTAACCATCCAGTAAAATTCACTGATACTCTTAAAACCAAACTTTTAAAAACACACGAAATAATTGATTTAAAACAATATGTCCTAAAGACTTTAAAATGAAACGTTTAATTTAATTTAATGTGATATGTTGGTCAAGAAAAACCTTACACCCAGAAGTGAATATAAAACATGCGCTCATCCTATCAAAACTAATTTGATCATTGCAAACACAACTATCATATGGTTCAAATGGCTCTGAGCACTATGGGACTCAAGTTCTGAGGTCATAGGCCCCTAGAACTTAGACCTAGTTAAACCTAACTAACCTAAGGACATCACACGCATCCATGCCCGAGGCAGGATTCGAACCTGCGACCGTAGCGGTCTCGCGGTTCCAGACTGCAGCGCCTAGAACTGCACGGGCACTTCGGCCGGCCAACTATCAGAATTTCTCTGGAAGGGACAGGAAAATAACCATCTGAATACAGAACATACGAGTAGCGTGACAAGTTTCGGACTCCCCCTCCCGCAGAGTTTTCTCAGTTAAATATACACCACTGCTGAGCCACATAAAATATGCCCGGTATTCGGATCCCTGGGCGACGACCGTTCCAATCACCACAGCTCACTACAACCCTAGATGACGTAAGAAACAGATTGACCGTCCTTAACGGCGGAAAAGGCAACCGTAAAAATAGTTTTCCCGTCGGTCAACAGATGACGCAGGCGACGCTACAGTGCTAACCGACCTGTCCATGTCACGGAATTGGCAACGCTGTATCTTCGGTGACGTGAATGAGGCTGATTTCTGTTCGGCTAGAGCGCTGGGCGCGAAATGCATTCGTCACACAGCTGACTGTAACTCATGATCGACTGCGGTTTTTCCCGAGTTTTGAGTCGAAGAAGGTAGATTAGCTCGTGCAATTCTACAAACGAAGTTTATTTCTACTGTAGGGATACTTCTCATAATCATATGCGAAATGAAATAAATGAAAAGTAACACACAAACATTTCTGGCGAGTTACTGCTTAAATGCAGACCGTATTGCAGTCGCATAGGTTTTACACTCGCCTTCCATGTCGTCTATTTCCTCTTTGTTATACAGCTCTTTTGAGACGGATTATGGTGATAAAAAAGATCTCCACGTGCAGGTTAACACTAGAAAGCTTTCAAAATCTTCTCAACGTTCTTGAAATATAATCATTTAATTTATTGACAAATATTGTACCGAGCAGTGAGTTTCCCGTACTGACATTACCGACATAAGTATTTATTTTGCATAGAGTATGTATAGGGATTCGGTGAGTTATAACGACAATATATTTTTCACATGGAGACTGTAAGTTTAAGGAACAGATTTTGCTTCCTTTCTAAGTATTTCTGTGAGCGTTTTTAAATTTGCATTTGATTACTGTTAGTTGTAAACAACACCCAGTTCATGAGCGGAGAAAATCTCCGACCCAGCCGGGATTCGAGCCCGGGATCGTAGGACGGCAATCCATCATCATTTCGTCCCCATACGGCGCGCGGGTCGCCCAGTGTGGCGTCGAATGTAATAAGACCTGCACCAAGGCGGCCGGACCTGCCCCGAAAGCGGCCTCCCGGCCAATGACGCCAAACGCTCATTTCCATTTTACTCCCACTTTAACTAGATAGGGAATTTCGCATTTCTCTTCTCAGATTTTATTGCTTCCGTACCATGTTCAGACGTGGTATTCTATGCTCCAACATGTTGGATGTTATTCCTTCATTGGTTCTTCAGTCTCTTTCTCGTCTCCCGTGGAAGTTCGCTGCCGGTGATCCGAATGGAGGACCAATGCGGAATGTTTTGCCAGTGTAGATCTCATCACGACAATTTCTCAATTACAGGCCACTGCTCGTGTGGATAGACATTGTGTCGGTGATGCAGTGCTTTCCGTTGCTTTCTGCTTCCCCAAGCCGTTGATGATTGCTGATTCTTTCCGCCTTTTTCTATGGGCAGTTTCACACCCCAAGGGCAAAACAGCGCCCTGAGACTCCGTCCGCTCTTTCGCTCTCTCCACGAGGGTCGTTGCCAGAATGAGGGTGACTTCTGATGCCGGAAGTTATCGGCTACTATTGATGACGATTTTTATTTAAAATTTGAGCAATGCGTAGAATCGGCGACTTTTGAATGCAATCGGAGACTTATGTCGAAGCACAATTGTGTACACATTAGATTCTTGACGTAGAATGAAATTCCTCCTTTTCTATGAGCAGAAGTACCGCCAAATATTAATTGTTGGCTAACAAAATAAGGATAGAATACACATTTTTTCTTTGATTAGCGTGCAGTAAATTGACCGAATTAGACTTCACTACGCAGCAATGGGACTTCCTTAATACAGGGCTTAAATATATGACATCCAACGGCGGCTAGATGCTAAGACAGTTGAGTCTATCGTTACAGATTTAAAATCTGCGCTAGATGCGACGAGTCAGAAAAACTAAAAATTATATGTAAGGCCAATGATGTTATTGAAAATGCTGCCCATAAAAAAATCTAGCACTAAAGATCAGGTGGTTATAAATCCTATTAATAAGAAGTTGAAATCAGGAGAGGCATTAATTGTACGTGCAGTCCGCAGCTCGTGGTCTTGCGGTAGCGTTCTCGCTCCCTGCGCACGAGGTCCTGAGTTCGAATCCCGGCGGGGCCAGGGATTTTCTCTGCCTCGTGATGACTGGGTGTTGTGTGTCTTTCATCATCATTTCATCCCCATCGACACGCAAGTCGCCGAAGTGGCGTCAACTCGAAAGACTTGCACCAGGCGAACGGTCTTCCCGACGGGAGGCCCTAAACACACGGCATTTCCATTTGTACGTGCTGGTAAAGGCAACACATCAGTCATCGTCTATAGGAAAGATTGTAACACTAAAATATTGCAGTTTTTTGAGGAGACCAGCATCCAACAAATAGATTATGATTCCACTGAAATGTATAGACAGTTGTCCCGCTATTTTTTGTCCTGATCTTGTACCAAAACTGAGAGTGATGAAACGTAAGACATCGGTCCTTCGTGCCCAAATTAAGACTCATCAGCCAGGTTGCCCAATACGTCCGATAATTAACGGTATAGGAACCCAGGTGAACCTGCCTCTAAATACATGTTGCTATTATTACGGAAAAATTTTGCCATCTCTAATAGAAAAGATTTGGTTCTGCTACTAGATGGTAAAACTTCCCCATCTGATTGCAGTTTGCTCCCTTTAACATTAAAAATCTGTGTACAAACGTACCTCTGGACGAAACAGTCCTCATCATACAAGAAAATTTCCTCAAAACTTCGGCATCTGAGTGGAAAGGAGTTAGCAGAATTAATCACTTCAGTTAGGCTGCTTACGTCCTACAATTATGTCGCTTTCAACGGTCTGTCTGTATTACAAACAGAATGAAAGTACGGCCATGGGAACTGTTTAATAGAGTGTCTCACGGATGTTTTTGTCAATCATCTACAGTGTAAATATTTTAGGCGGAACGCCGGTCACTGTCAATAGGTTCCATTTTATCGCCGCTACCTACATGATACTGTCTTCTATGGCCATGTTCCTGACATAACGTTGCTACCTGTGGAATTAATGCCTTGCACGGAGAGATGGTATTCACTCACGAAGCGACGAATGATAGCAGGACGCTTAATTACTTCGACTTGCAACTTCAACTTGTTGGGGGTATTAGTTGGTTTGATATCAATTGTAAACCCAGACTAGAGATTCTGTTATCCATGCTCCCTCCTGCACCACTCATCAGTACAACTTGAGCCTTTTTTCAAATCTATGGTGCGCCGCATTAGTGGGATACCACTCAGGCAGTCCTCCATAGAAAAAGAGTCCATAGAAAAAGCTTCTAGTGTTTGGGAAGTTGCTACGATGATGTCTTTTATCTTGTCGGCAGCCTAATATCTAACTTGTTTGTTTTGTTGTGTATGAAGTTAGGGGAGTTATACTTCAAAGACAGGCTTATTAGTGGCCTTATTTTATCGTAAGTCACTTTACTTTTTTATATCCTGTAACTTATATTTTTATTCCACTGACTGGAAATTGGTCTTTGTCAATAGTTTGCGGTGCTTCGTGATGCCTCGATGTTTGAGTTTTGGGTTTTGTAGGCAAACGCTGTACAAGCGCTCTGATATTTAGCTGTTTTATTCCGTATGACAGTTTTAATGACATATTTTGACTTGCTGTTTATGTCATCATTTTATCTAATTATACTGTTTTATATAGGGGTACCTTAATATATTTTTTGTTTGATGTGGTTGCATTGGTTTGCTTATGCGTACTTAATTTATACTTAGTTTTTGTGTTTCGTAATGGTAGTCAAGGGAGACGAAAATTTAATAGTCATGGGTGACTGGAATTCGAGAGTAGGAAAAGGGAGAGAAGGAAACATAGTGGGTGAATATGGATTGGCGGAGAGAAATGAAAGAGGAAGCCGCCTGGTAGAATTTTGCACAGAGCATAACTTAATTATAGCTAACACTTGGTTCAAGAATCATAAAAGGAGGTTGTATACGCGGAACAATCCCGGAGATACTAGAAGGTATCAGATAGATTATATAATGGTAAGACAGAGATTTAGGAACCAGGTTTTAAATTGTAAGACATTTTCAGGGGCAGATGTGGACTCTGACCACAGTCTATTGGTTATGAACCGTAGATTAAAACTGAAGAAACTGCAAAAAGGTGGGAATTTAAGGAGATGGGACCTGGATAAACTGACTAAACCAGAGGTTGTACAGAGTTTCAGGGAGAGCTAAGGGAAAAATTGACAAGAATGGGAGAAAGAAATACAGTAGCTTTGAGGGATGAAGTAGAGAAAGCAGCAGAGGATCAAGCAGGTAAAAAGACGAGGGCTAGTAGAAATCCTTGGGTAACAGAAGAAATATTGAATTTAATTGATGAAAGGAGAAAATATAAAAACGCAGTAAATGAAGCAGTCAAAAGGGAATACAAACGTCTCAAAAATAAGATCGACAGGAAGTGCAAAATGGCTAAGCAGGGATGGCTAGAGGACAAATGTAAGGATGTAGAGGCTTATCTCACTAGGGGTAAGATAGATACTGCCTGCAGGAAAATTAAAGAGACCTTTGGAGAAAAGACACCTACTTGTATGAATATCAAGAGTTCAGATGGAAACCCAGTTCTAAGCAAAGAAGGGAAAGCAGAAAGGTGGAAGGAGTATATAGAGGGTCTATACAAGGGCGATGTACTGGAGAACAATATTATGGAAATGGAAGAGGATGTAGAAGATGATGAAATGGGAGATACGATACTGCGTGAAGAGTTTGACAGAGCACTAAAAGACCTGAGTCGAAACAAGACCCCGGGATTAGACAACATTCCATTGGAACTACTGACAGCCTTGGGAGAGCCAGTCCTGACAAAACTCTACCATCTGGTGAGCAAGATGTATGAGACAGGCGAAATACCGTCAGACTTCAAGAAGAATATAATAATTCCAATCCCAAAGAAAGGAGGTGTTGACAGATGTGAAATTACCGAACTATCAGTTTAATAAGCCACGGCTGCAAAATACTAACGCGTATTCTTTACAGACGAATGGGAAAACTGGTAGAAGCCGACCTTGGCGAAGATCAGTTTGAGTTCCGCAGAAATGTTGGAACACGTGAGACAATACTGACCCTACGACTCATCTTAGAAAATAGATTAAGGAAAGGCAAACCTACGTTTCTAGCATTTGTAGACTTAGAGAAAGCTTTTGACAATGTTGACTGGAATACTCTGTTTCAAATTCTGAACGTGGCAGGGGTAAAATACAGGGAGCGAAAGGCTATTTACAATTTGTACAGAAACCAGATGGCAGCTATAAGAGTCGATGGACATGAAAGGGAAGCAGTGGTTGGGAAAGGAGTGAGACAGAGTTGTAGCCTGTCCCCGATGTTATTCAATCTGTATATTGAGCAAGCACTGAAGGAAACAAAAGAAAAATTCGGAGAAGTTATAAAAACATTGAGGTTCGCCGATGACATTGTAATTCTGTCAGAGACAGCAAAGGACTTGGAAGAGCAATTGAACGGAATGGACAGTATCTTGAAAGGAGGATAGAGGTTGAACATCAACAAAAGCAAAACGAGGATAATGGAATGTAGTCGAATTAAGTCGGGTGATGCTGAGGGAATTAGATTAGGTAATGAGACACTGAAAGTAGTAAAGGTGTTTTGCTATTTGGGGAGCAAAATAACCGATGATGGTCGAAGTAGAAAGGATATAAAATGTAGACTGGCAATGGCAAGGAAAGCGTTTCTGAAGAAGAGAAATTTGTTAACATCGAGTATAGATTTAAGTGTCAGGAAGTCGTCTCTAACGTATTTGTATGGAGTGTAGCCATGTATGGAAGTGAAAGATGGACGAGAAACAGTTTGGACAAGAAGAGAATAGAAGCTTTCGAAATGTGGTGCTACAGAGGAACGCTGAAGATTAGATGGGTAGATCACATAACTAATGAGGAGGTACTGAATAGAATTGGGGAGAAGAGGAGTTTGTGGCACAGCTTGACAAGAAGGGGGGACCGGTTGGTAGGACATGTTCTGAGGCATCAAGGGATCACAAATTTAGCATTGGAGGGCAGCGTGGAAGGTAAAAATCGTAGAGGGGGACCAAGAGATGAATACACTAAGCAGATTCAGTAGGATGTAGGTTGCAGTAAGTACTGGGAGATGAAGAAGCTTGCACAGGATAGAGTAGCATGGAGAGCTGCATCAAACCCGTCTCAGGACTGAAGACAATAACAACAACAATAACAACGACAACAAATGTGCCTTCCGCCGGTCATGCGCGCCACATAGACACCTCAAGCCACACTAAATGGGATGTTTGCATCGTGCCCTGTCACAGTAGTACATGGGTGCGCGCGCCAAAAGGACATTGTGATGCTTGCGGCTCATTACTATGGCGTAGTCAGCTGGTGTGTTACGGGTAACATGCGACAGTCGACGAAATTTTTCCGCCAACTTTCTCTACCTCCTTGATTATATACTGGCGGTTTTCTTTTCTTTTAACTACATCCACCTTGCATTTTATCTGTTTTTATAACAGACTACATATCTAGTTACTGTTGCGTCCATTTTTCGTTTTATACGGCTGTATGACGGATGGGTCTTATATCTAGCCACTTTTACGTAAGTTCGTATTACTTTCACGTCATTTTAGCTGCATAGTCATGCAAGATAGGATCCGGCCCCTTCCTCAGTTTGTTAGTAATTATTGGTTTCTTGTGTTTGTAAACAATTTGATGATACCTACAAAGTAGTGTGAAACGTGTCATTGACATAATTTCGCAACCAAGACAGTTTTTAATCTGAAATTTTGTATAACTCATTGAAGCAAATGCACTATCCAGTTGAAATATTATGTCTTCATGACATTAGGCTCCTCATATACTCTTTAACCAACTCCTCCGTTATTTTGCAAGAGTACTGTACTGATGTACGTAGACACTTACTTTAAAAAATAATTTCACTTTTTCATTGATTTAAGGAGCTATTTTGTTGATTAGAATCGGAATAGACTGGAAAGGAGCGAAGTAGTGGAAAACATCATAATTAGTGGTGGGGAGAACACCAGTCACCAGTTTCTTGCCACATTCTCTCAACTGCTTTCCCGAAGCAACACACGATGTTTTTATGCAGTTTTCTGTTGTAAGAGCCGTTATAAAGTAATGAACCGAAATGAAAACAAAATTACGTACCGATTGGAAAAGTGAGAAAATCTTAGACAAACAGCCAGCAAGTAGCAACAGAGTAATTATCAAACTTTGCAGCAGACGTTAGAAAAAGAAGATAAAAATTTTACGAACATGTTCAAAAGACGCTCAGCAGTGAGAATTACACACAGAATTATTATATATGAAGGAAAATTAGAGAATCTGCCGTGGATCTAACAAGCTGAAAAAGACCTCGAGAAAATTCAAAAATAGCAGTGGAAGTAGAAGAGAGGAATCTGTTACGTCGAAAGGTAAATTGTTGGGTAATACAGCCAGAGAACGAGGTTCCAGCGTAGCCAGTAACAAAGTAAACTGAAGATAAATAGCACACGGAGTCAGAATGAGCCATATGGAAGATCAGGAAAACGGCTCTAAAAGCATTGCGTGATCCAACAGGGTCCATAGGCAAATACTAATAATAATAACAATAATTATTATTATAATTATAATAATAATAGTGAAAACTCGTGATTATCAAGTGTTAAGATAACTTCTTAAAAGGCCGGCCGAAGTGGCCGTGCGGTTAAAGGCGCTGCAGTCTGGAACCGCAAGACCGCTACGGTCGCAGGTTCGAATCCTGCCTCGGGCATGGATGTTTGTGATGTCCTTAGGTTCGTTAGGTTTAACTAGTTCTAAGTTCTAGGGGTCTAATGACCTCAGCAGTTGAGTCCCATAGTGCTCAGAGCCATTTTTTTTAACTTCTTAAAAACAACCGTTTTTACTGGGAGAGAACGCATGCCACCCTAAACACTGCTCCACCAAACCTGTATATGTTGCCTTCGCCCTTTTGCTGTAAACACGAATTGTCGTTATTCCGTAAACCTATTTTGTCGGTCCTATTCATTGTGTTAATTCTCTGCAGAAAAGTGTTCTGCCTTTATGTACATCTACTAAGAGGCGTAACGTAGTAATTATCTTGAGGACTTCACGTGAATTATCGTACCTGATCAGGGAAAACGTAAACTTTGTATCGTTGTATCCTGTCGGACGGCAGTGAACGGTTGATTTTGTCGCGAAATTCGGAGTCGTATAAAAATTGTGCGTCGGCCATAATAAATGCAGTAATAACGCCTCTATATTGCGTATGAATGTAAATTGCGTTCTCTTATAAATATGAATGTTATTTCGATCAGACGTTATGTTCTCTCTTAATTAAAGGTCGTTCGTTATTCATGCAGTCTTGATGTGTTTTTGTTTGTTTCGGTAGTTGCCAAGTTACGCAGGACTCTGTCCCCCTCCGTGCCGTCTACCCTGTAGTTCACAGTTAGCAAACAAACTTCTCGCAAACTAGAACTGGCGGAAACCAGGGGGATAAATTCCCCAACTGCAGTACATACTGCGAAAAACACTGTCTGCCGTTTTTCTTTACTTCCTTTGAGTTCGTAAATAAAATCCACCGTCGTTAAGAGTAAGATGCTTCTAAGAAATAAAGGAAAAAGTAACGCAGCAAACAACTGCTCAGTTATCTGACTGCGATCATGTCTTACTGAGGTAGGGGCGTGTGCCGAAACGTAGTGCCACCGAAATTTTTATCCTTAAACCTTTTTAAACAAAACAAAAGTTACGAACATTCTGTATCTTTTCTCTTCGTGTGTACGTATTTATTTCTCAACATATTCACCCTGTCGACTGACACATTTCTCCTGACGGGAGACCAGTTTGTTGATTCCATCACTGTAGAATGGTTGACTTGTTTACGGAGACACAACCTCACCTCTGCTTGCAGCGGTGCATCACCATCGAGTCCTCGAAGATGTTCTTCACTTTTTGTCAACAGATGAAAATAGGTTGGGGCCAAGTCGGTACTGTATGAAGGATGACCGATGCCAGTGAAACCAAGCTGTCGGATTGCTGCAGACGTAGCACCGCTCATGTGTGATCTGGCGTTGCCGCGCTTAATTGTTGGTAAGGCGGGTACCAGGTTGAGATTCATTGGGAGAGTGCTTAGAAAATGTAGTCCATCAACAAAGGAGGTGGCTTACAAAACACTCGTTCGACCTATACTTGAGTATTGCTCATCAGTGTGGGATCCGTACCAGATCGGTTTGACGGAGGAGATAGAGAAGATCCAAAGAAGAGCGGCGCGTTTCGTCACAGGGTTATTTGGTAACCGTGATAGCGTTACGGAGATGTTTAATAAACTCAAGTGGCAGACTCTGCAAGAGAGGCGCTCTGCATCGCGGTGTAGATTGCTCGCCAGGTTTCGAGAGGGTGCGTTTCTGGATGAGGTATCGAATATATTGCTTCCCCCTACTTATACCTCCCGAGGAGATCACGAATGTAAAATTAGAGAGATTCGAGGGCGCACGGAGGCTTTCAGACAGTCGTTCTTCCCGCGAACCATACGCGAATGGAACAGGAAAGGGAGGTAATGACAGTGGCACGTAAAGTGCCCTCCACCACACACCGTTGGGTGGCTTGCGGAGTATAAATGTAGATGTAGATGTAGAGTAGAGGGTGCTATATGTGTTGGCGAACCCTTCGAATTCGAAACTAGATTACAGCACGCTGTTCCTCATGCACCGAAGTAAATATTCCAGAATTCGAATCGAGAACAGCTGCCAACATGAGTAACGTAGAAGTAAATATCCTCAGAGTAGTGAAGCGCCGGCCGCTGGTGGTCGAGCTTCAGTCTGGAACCGCGCGGCCGCTACGGTCGCAGGTTCGAATCCTGCCTCGGGCATGGATGTGTGTGTTGTCCTTAGGTTAGTTAGGTTTAAGTAGTTCTAAGTTCTAGGGGACTTACGACCTCAGCAGTTGAGTCCCATAGTGCTCAGAGCCATTTGAACCATTTTTTGAGTAGTGAAGCAACTCAAATCACTTAACAAAAGCAAATCTTCTGCTCCAGACTGTATACCAACTAGGTTCCTTTCGGAGTATGCTGATGCATTAGCTCCATACTTAACAATCATATACAACCGTTCGCTCGACGAAAGATCCGTACCCAAAGGCTGGAAAGTTGCACAGGTCACACCAATATTCAAGAAAGGTAGTAGGAATTATCCACTAAATTACAGACCCATATCGTTAACGTAGATATGCAGCAGGATTTTAGAACACATATTGTGTTCGAACATTATGAATTACATCTAAGGAAACGGTCTATTGACACACAGTGAACATGGGTTTAGAAAACATCGTCCCTGTGAATCTCAACTATCTCTTTATTCACATGAAGTGCTGAGTGCTATTGACAGGGGATTTCAAATCGATTCCGTATTCCTGGATTTCCGGAAGGCTTTTGACAATGTACCACACAAGCGGCTCGTAGTAAAATTGCGTGCTTATGGAATATCGTCTCAGTTATGTGACTGGATTTGCGATTTCCTGTCAGAGAGGTCACAGTTCGTAATAACTGATGGAAAGTCATCGAGTAAAACGAAGTGATTTCAGGCGTTCCCCAAGGTAGTATTGTAGGCCCTTTGCTGTTCCTTATCTGTATAAATGATTTGGGAAGCAATCTGAGCAGCCGTCTTCGGTTGTTTGCAGATGACGCTGTCGTTTATGGACTAATAAAGTCATCAGAAGACCAAAACAAACTGCAAAACGATTTAGGAAAAAATATCTGAATGGTGCGAAAAGTGGCAGTTGACTCTAAATAACGAAAAGTGTAAGGTCATCCACATGAGTGCTAAAAGAAACTCGTTAAACTTCGATTAAACGATAAATCAGTCTAATCTAAAAGCTGTAAATTCAACTAAATAGCTAGGTATTACAATTACGAACTACTTAAATTGGAAAGAACACATACAAAATGTTGTGGGCAAGGCTAACCAAAGGCTGCGTTTTACTGGTAAGACACTTAAAAAATGTAACAGATGTACTACGGAGACTGCCTACACTACGCTTGTCCGTCCTGTTTTAGAATACTACTGCGCGGTGTGGGATCATTACCAGGTAGAACTGACGGAGTACATCGAAAAAGTTCAAAGAAAGGCAGCACGTTTTGTATTATCGCGAAATATGGGAGAGAGTGTCACAGAAATGATAAAGGATTTGGGCTGGAAATCATTAAAAGAAAGGCGTTTTTCGTTGCGACGGAATCTTCTCCGAATGCGAAAATATTTTGTTGACGCCTACCTACATAGGGCGGAGCGATCACCACCATAAGATAAGGGAAATCAGATATGTAGCTGTAGAGGCAGGAGTTACGTGACACACCGCCCTCTTACACGCTACAGTTCGGAGCCTTCCAGCGGGAGACGTTCGCATATATGTAGACATGAGGAGCAAAATACAAAATGTTAATAACGATAGTTTTAATTAAGAAGCTGTACGAGTTTTCACATACAAATATTCGGAGGCAATACTTTTCAGCAAGCCATTGTATCTGGTTTATTATGTAACACAGTAAGAAGAGTGGGAAGTGATTTCCTACACAAGCTAGACAAGGTTCGCCTGCTGACTGTAATTGAAAGGGTATAATCATCGAGGGGAAAAAAAGAAGAGATTCGAAAACCGAACTCGCACCGAAAAGTCAACAGTCAGCCATATGAATTGAGTGTGTTTGAAGAAAGCAGCGTGTAGTGGATATTGAGGGGTGCCAAGTGTACTCAAGAGTCGTGAATTCTCGTCTTTGACGGCGAAACCAACTCTTCTTCCCCCCCCCCCCCCCCCCCCCCCCCGCCCTCGTCGCCCTCCACCGGCGGCCATGCCAACCAAATTCTGGTTCTCTGTTCGCTATTGCGTAAATACCTGTGTAATAACGGCTAGCCTCCCTACGATAGGTGTGTAGACGCTACTTGTACTGTGGGTAACATAACCCCTCCCGCTTCCATTTACAAGTGGTGCAGTGAAAGAACATGCGTAGGTTGCTTCCGTATAACTCAAATTACTCATATTTTTCCTGCATAATTTCCCGAAATATTCACATTTCGCTCAGTTTGATATTTCACACAATTATGATGAAGAGAAAATTAAAATAATTCGTGTTCATCTTCAAGAAAATTATTTATGTTGGTGATCCAGAGCTCCAATTTTTCTGATACTGAAACCACTGGCATGGAACCCTTGGATGTATACTTCAAGAAATGGTGCCTCTACCTAAATCGTCAGAAAGATGGTGTAGCCGGCCGCGGTGGCCGAGCGGTTCTAGGCGCTTCAATCCGGAACCGCGCTGCTGCTACGGTCGCAGGTTCGCATCCTGCCTCGGGCATGGATGTGTGTGATGTCCTTAGGTTCGTTAGGTGTAAGTATTTCTAAGTTCTAGGGGACTGATGATCTCAGATGTTAAGTCCCATAGTGCTCGGAGCCAAATATGTTGTATTTACATTTCACCTAGTCAACAGATAGGCAAGCTGCAAACTTGAAGTCAGTTTCAGAGGCCAAATCTTGCCTTACTGCAGTACGCCAAAATACAGAGCGGGGCAGAGCAACTTGCTTATTTGAATTTGGTGCGATGAACTGACGGTTGTTCCGAGAAGGGTGGGGGTAGGTACAGGGCTATTACAAATGATTGAAGCGATTTCATAAATTCACTGTAGCTCCATCCATTGACATATGGTCACGACACACTACAGATGTAGAAAAACTCATAAAGTTTTGTTCGGCTGAAGCCGCACTTCAGGTTTCTGCTGCCAGAGCGCTCGAAAGTGCAGTGAGACAAAATGGCGACAGGAGCCGAGAAAGCGTATGTCGTGCTTGAAATGCACTCACATCAGTCAGTCATAACAGTGCAACGACACTTCAGGACGAAGTTCAACAAAGATACACCAACTGCTAACTCCATTCGGCGATGGTATGCGCAGTTTAAAGCTTCTGGATGCCTCTGTAAGGGGAAATCAACGGGTCGGCCTGCGGTGAGCGAAGAAACGGTTGAGCGCGTGCGGGCAAGTTTCACGCGTAGCCCGCGGAAGTCGACGAATAAAGCAAGCAGGGAGCTAAACGTACCACAGCCGACGGTTTGGAAAATCTTACGGAAAAGGCTAAAGCAGAAGCCTTACCGTTTACAATTGCTGCAAGCCCTGACACCCGATGACAAAGTCAAACGCTTTGAATTTTCGGCGCGGTTGCAACAGCTCATGGAAGAGGATGCGTTCAGTGCGAAACTTGTTTTCAGTGATGAAGCAACATTTTTTCTTAATGGTGAAGTGTTTAAACCTCCTCTACCAAGAAACGTGCCAGAACTGTGAGCTCGCATCAACGATGCTTTCGAACTCATTGATGGGGCATGCTGCGCCGAGTGTGGGAGGAACTTGATTATCGGTTTGATTTCTGCCGAATCACTAAAGGGGCACATATCGAACATTTGTGAATGCCTAAAAAAATTTTTTGAGTTTTTGCACGTGTGTGCAAAGCGTTGTGAAAATATCTCAAATAATAAAGTTATTGTAGAGCTGTGAAATCGCTTCAATCATTTGTAATAACCCTGTATATTCGAGAGGGCGAGGCGTAAAGCTCCCCTTGGTGTAGTTAGCATCCTGGACTGGGCGGTGATTGACCGCGCGTTCTCTGTCGATGCGTAACGTTTCTAACGGTCACTGAGTCATCGCCATGCAGCGTGCATTCCGTACCCATTTCAATACTGCGCTCCGTAATCGTGTTCCTGGCTGGCATTCGACTGTTTCGTGGGTAAACAACTTCAGGGAAAGTAGTGTCGTGAAGAAGAAGATGAAGGAGATGAAGAAAAAAACCTGGGCTCTCACGAACAGCAAGGTCAAAACATAGAAATGGTAATACTTTCTGTTTTGTGATCCCTTCAGCGTTCTGCACGCAAACATGCAGCTGTTATTGGGTTGACTACTCGTTCTGTGAGGCGAGTCCTTCATAAACAACGAAAATTTCATCCCTACGAACTGTCTGTGGCGTGAGAACTTAATCCACAGCGATTGTGTTGCTCGATTGGGGATCTGTAATTAAGCAAAGCATGCGCTACTGGTGCCCTGATAACCGCAGACAACTTCAGCAGCGTCCCTTATACTCACAACCCGTAACTATTTGGTGTGCTCTATCGCGAGATCGAGTAACTGGTCCCTGGTTTTATGAAGAAACGGAACGGGCAGTTTCGGTGATTTCTGACCGCTGTATCCACATCATTCAGGCGTTTCTCCTGCCAAAATTCAACGAGATGGATGTGGGAGATGTATGGTTCCAACAGGACTGTGCCAGAGCACACACAGCGCGAGTGTCAGTGACTCTTTTGCGGCAAAACTTCCAAGGACGCCTCATCTCCTTGAGCGGACAGTATATTTTATGGAGTTGTCTAAAATAACTTGTTTACAGCGTTCGTCCTAGTTTCCTGGCTCACGTGAAGAACAACATTCATTAAGCTGTCGTCAACATACCAGTCGATACACTGGAAAGAGTTGAACGAAGCTTCAGAGTTCAATTAACATAGTCTGTTGAGAATATTGGACATCATCTGCCTGATAGCTTTAAAACTTTGTAAACTTAATATTTAAATGTTGTATTTGAAGCTGTTCAAAGAAGTAAATATGTATCTGCATTTTTTACTGAACTTCTGAAGTTGCTCCGCCCCATCCTGTACCTAAGGATAACGCTAGACCGAACTCTATACTGGTACCTCAAGGAGAGCTACGTCACGTTTTAAGATTCACAGCCTTAGGCATATCAAATTCTATCGCTGTTCGACATGGATCAATAGTGCTCACATTAAGAAGGTAATTCTGAAACTCAGTCCCTTGCGAATAATTACGAGATGTATTAGGAGTAAATACTCTATACCGCTTCCCGTTCTCAGAAATACACATCTGCTACGTCAAGATCAGAAACTCTCCTGAAGGTTACGAAAAACTTTCAGAATAACCCTCAGCTATCCATTCAAAGAGATATTTCACAAGCAGAACCGTCGCGGCCCACAGCAAACGACCTTGTTGGGTCCTCTTTCAGTGTCAGCCATTCGTGGAAAATCCAATGGGAGCAGTCGTCACTAATCAACGAACATCTAGTTGAGATCCCTTCTATGCGGACACAAGAATTCGACCTCCCCAGGCGTCAGTGGAGGATCATGAACCGGACTCGAACCGGACGGGGCAGATGTGGTTATCTACTGCACAATCGATGGGCTAGTCCTGAAAATTATGACTGTGGGTCCCCCTCCCATAATTCACTGCACCCCGTCGTTGCTGACTGTCCTCCTCGAGCGTACTGAACAACAATAATGGGCATTCACCACGCACCAGACGAAGCGATCGAACGGATCAGGGAAGTAAATCTGGAGAGGTAAGATTATACGACGAGCTTATGGTTGGGAAAATTTGACTACCACTAGTGCATATTTGTATTTTTTCCTCATATAACAAACAGATAAATAAATTTCGCGAAATGTGCAACCAGTGCAACCAGCGAAGTGTTATGTTGCATGACTCTTCATGAGCCGTTGTATCCCACAATTTCAAAAGAAAACCTCTCCGTGATACACGAGGTCTGTCTCGGAGCACTTAACTTTTTATCTCCGATTTATCAAATGATCTCATGGTGGAGATTGCTGTTGTTATTTGGATCTCATCTCCTCTACAAAACTCGAGAATCGACTTAACTATGGTTTCTGTAAGACAACTTTTCCATCGCAGGGTTCTTTCAACGATCGTTAGTACGTCAATTGCTTTAGGTCACTCACAACGTATACTGCTTGATATTTCACAGTTCTTACTGTTACCAGTGACGGATCGCTAATCATGGGATAAGATAATGATGAATATTTGTTCCTGTTTGTGCGCAGAACGTTGCATTTGTTTATGATGAGGGTCAACTGACAGATCATGCATCAAGCGTCCAACCCCTGCACGTCTTCCAACGTTTCGCTATAGTATTCTGTCATTGCAACTTTCCTATCTAAGCCATCGTCATCCGCGATCTCAGGGGGCTTCCGATGTTATCCTCCGTATCATATACATACGCCGTGATCACTAATGGCTGCATTACAATCTCCTCGGGCACTGACGAAAATACTGTTACATCAGATGGTTTGTCTCTATTAGAGCAACGTGCTGAGGTATTCGTTCTATAAATACAATCGTCGTTTTTCCTCTGACTGCAGTATCAGAATTAATTTCCAGGCGCGTTTCGCCTTATTATGTCAAAGGCATCCAATAAAGACTGGAGTTAAATTGGGATCAAGTCTGCAAAAATTATGTGGTACAACATTGGATTCTGCAGTTTCGACCTTAATATCATCCAACGGCTGGCAATTCATGAGGACAGGACATATCTGCTATCCGAATCAACAGACTCCGCTCCATACCCCCCCCCTCGTCTCCCTTTCAGATGGTGTAACGTAATTACCATCTCCACGGAGTTTGTACGCAAGAATGGTGTAACAACACTCCTCCATAGCTTTCTCCTAGTCAACAAAAAACCAGTGGCCGAGCGGTTCTAGGCGCTTCAGTCTGGAACCGCGTGACCGCTACGGTCGCAGGTTCGAATCCTGCCTCGGGCCTGGATGTGTGTGATGTCCTTAGGTTAGTTACGTTTAAGTAGTTCTAAGATCTAGGGGACTGATGACCACAGATGTTAAGTCCCATAGTGCTCAGAGCAGTTTGAACCATTTGATCGGCCCTGTGGGACATGGAGCACACTGGACAGGATCCGAACTACCCATGGCAGGTGTGGTAACCTACAATACAGATGGGGAAAGAGTACTATTGCGCAGTGCACCTGTAGCTTTCCAAGAAGGCTGTCGTATCGCTCGAGAGTGGCCACAAAATTCGTACCCGGGAAAAACCCTCGGATTGCGTGGGTACTACAGCAGATGTCATCAGCTATATGAATGACACGTGTGATACAATAGGTTCGAAACTTCCATACGTAATTTTTGCATAAATAAGACTACACTCCGTCTTGAGAAAACGTGCGTTTCCTCTCATGTGGCCCACGCTGAGACAAACACTAGTTCCACTCCAATTACGAAAATTCCCCCACATATCCGCTGCGAAATCTTTTGATCTCTCGTTTTGACATTTTATTTTTCGTCAGCTGAATGATGTGAAACACTTCACTGATCTGGCAGTAGTTCCAGATTTATAATGTGACATACGCGACAATTTCGCTATAAGAGGTGTCTGTTAGTTGGCCACTCCTTGTTTTTGTACGTAGGTGTTAACAACCCATCATATGTTACCTCAAGACCATATGTTACCTCAAGTCAAGACCTAATTCGTGCCCTCTTCGAAACGGAAGTATTTTTACCTAATGCGTTAACCAGGTTTTACGAGGGGCATTCAAAAAGTGAAAGCATGTTGGTTTTATTCAGAATTCCAATACACCATATTAATCCCCATTCCTTTGGCTACAAAACCCTATTTTTCAATGTAATCTCCGTTCATTGCGATAGTCTTACGCCGCCTTGTTGGGAAGGCCTGTATGCCGGCATGGTAACCCTCCCCATCATCCACGAACTGCTTCCTGTGGAGTGAATCCTCCACTGGGCCAAACAGATTCAGGTCGGAAGGCGTGAGGTCCGGGCTAAAGGATGATGTAGAGGAACAGTCCAGTGAAATTTTGTAGCTCCTTTCGGATGCGTACATCCGCTTGAGGCCTTTCATAGTCATGCAAAAGGAGAACTTTGTTTGAATTTTAGTGCCGACGAACACACGGAAGTCCATTCGTCAAATTCCTGAGCATAGCACAGTGCACTTCAGAGCTGATCGTTGCACCATGTGGGAGGACATCAAACAAGCTAAGCCCTTCAGAGTCCAAGTCTAAGAAGACCGTCGCCATAACATTACCGTCTGAACGTGCGGCTTTGAAATTTTCCTTCGGAGGGCAAGTGGTGTGGTGTCACTCCATGGACCGCCGTTTTGTTTCCAGTTCGAAGTGATGAACCCATGTTTCATCGCCTGTGACAATGTTTGACAAAATATTGTCACGATCTGCCTCGTAAAGCGTAGGAAATTCCGCACAGATGGCTCTTCGTTGCTCTTAATGGTATTCTGTTAGGCGGCGAGGAAACCAACGGGCACACACCTCTAACTACCTGAACTAGAGGACGAGTGTGTCAGCACTTCCAACGGATACGTCCAGTTGTACAGCGAACCGTTTGATTGTGACCCATCGATCATTTCGAATGAGTGTCCGTACTTGGCAACATTGCTGGAGTAACAGCTTTGGGCGTGCAGCCGGCACGCAGGAAATCGGAGAGGTTTGCGCGCCCTTGTTGCTCAACAACTCACCGTGCTTTTATTCAGTACCAGTTCTCCGTAGGTATTCTGCAAGCGCCTATAGATATCTGCGAATGCTCTGCTTTTTCCGTCATAACGAACTCAGCGACAACTCTCTGCTTGGGTCCGTTACAGACATCATTTTGAAGGCTTCGTATAGTGCCGCCTCCTGTTGGAACTTCGTGAAACTGTACGGATTGAAGCGGGAAAATTCCACGATGTTCCACAACAAATGCCGAATTCCTTAAAATGAAGTTAGTCGAGAAAAAAAATGTGTCACATGATTTATAGAACGTCCCTGGTAACTATAGAGAGCAGAAGTTGTTCCAAAGCCGAATTCAACGTATGCGCCGTTTCGAACCATATACACTACTGGCCATTAAAATTGTTACACCACTAAGATGACGTGCTACAGACGAGAAATTTAACCGACAGGAAGAAGATGCTGTGATATGCAAATGATTAGCTTTTGAGAGCATTCAAACAAGGTTGGCGCCGGTGACGACACCTACAACGTGCTGACATGAGGAAAGTTTCCAACCGGTTTCTCATACACAAACTGCAGTTGACCGGCGTTACCTGGTGAAACGTTGTTGATGCCTCGTGTAAAGAGGAGAAATGCGTACCATCACGTTTGCAACTTTGATAAGGGTCGGATTGTAGCCTATCTCAATTGCGGTTTATCGTATCGCGACATTGCTGCTCGCATTGGTCGAGATCCAATGACTGTTAGCAGAATATGGAATCGGTGGGTTCAGGAGGGTAATACGGAACGCCGTGCTGGATCCCAACGGCCTCGTATCACTAGCAGTCGAGATGACAGGCATCTTATCCGCATGGCTGTAACGGATCGTGCAGCCACGTCTCGATCGGTGAGTCAACAGATGGGGACGTTTGCAAGATAACAACCATATGGACGAACAGGTCGACGACGTTTGCAGCAGCATGAACTATCAGCTCGGAGACCATGGCTGCGGTTACCCTTGACGCTGCATCACAGACACGAGCGCCTGCGATGGTGTACTCAGCGACAAACACGGGTGCACGAATGGCAAAACGTCATTTTTTCGGATGAATCCAGGTTCTGTTTACAGCATCATGATGGTCGCATCCGTGTTTGGCGACATCGCGGTGAACGCACATTGGAAGCGTGTATTCGTCATCGCCATACCGGCGTATCACCCGGCGTGGTGGTATGGGGTGCCATTCGTTACAAGTCTCGGTCACCTCTTGTTCGCACTGACAGCGGTTTGAACAGTGGACGTTACATTTCGGATGTGTTACGACCCGTGGCTCTACCCTTCATTCGATCCATGCGAAACTCTACATTTCAGCAGGATAATGCACGACCGCATGTTGCAGGTTCTGTAGTGGCCTTTCTGGATACGGAAAATGTTCGACTGCTGCCCTGGCCAGCACATTCTCCAGATGTCTCACCAATTCAAAACGTCTGGTCAATGGTGGCCGAGCAACTGGCTCATCACAATACGCCAGTAACTACTCTTGATGAATTGTGGTATCGTGTTGAAGCTGCATGAACAGCTGTACCTGTACACGCCATCTAAGCTCTGTTTGACGCAATGCCCTGGCGTGTCAAGGCCGTTATTATGGCCAGAGGTGGTTGTTCTGAGTACTGATTGTTCAAGATATATATACCCAAATTGCGTGAAAATGTAATCACATGTCAGTTCTAGTATAATATATTTGTCCAATGAATACCCGTTTATCATCTGCATTTCTTCTTGGTGTAGCAATTTTAATGGTCAGTAGTGTATGTCAAGTATCACTCGAGCTGGGTGAAGTTTTTAGGCGGTATTCAACGGCCGTGTTTGGGAGTAACTGTTTCGTCGTTTTCGCTCAATAGAGAATCCGCACAAAATTTAGGCAAAGGGAAACTATTTGCTCATTTCCGATACATTGTACGTGCACTACTTCTCTCCTTACTATCGGCTGACAGTTACTCTGCGCTACATGTTAACATCCGAGGCAAGGTCAAGCTTAAATATTTGCTCAGAGTTGCAGTTCTCGTCACTAAGAAGTCAACTCTAGAACAGTTGAAGAAACATGCGAAAAAATTGGAAAGAAGTGTTAGAAATATCATTTTAGTCGATCTTATACTTTGCGCGTATTTTAGACACCAAGTGTTATTGTTCATGTATCACGCGAGCAATTTCTAGCAACTAGTTGTAACGATATGATGATGCAGAGAATATCGTAAAATGTAATAACGCGAATAACTGAAAATGGTTTAGAATTCACGAATCGTCTCGAAACCATTCTCAGCATGAAATGAATGAGTTTTTTTCCTACCATACGAAGCGCAAAAAAGACTCCGAAAGAAAGAGTTTTTGCACGATTACTTATTAATCTGACCACGCCTCACTCGTATGGAAGACCGCGAGCACATTTACAATTTCCGGAGCAGGCTCGCCGGAAGTTGCAGGGATCCATGTCGTCCCGTTGCCTCGGGCAGGAAACAAATGATACCAAAAAAGTCATAAGTAAGAACCAGTTTCATTTGCGCCATAAATATCTAAAATGAGCTTCAAAACATTTTCCTGCGTCATGTTTACCAGTGAGACTGTCGTAAAACAAATTTCGTCCGTTTTGTTGGGGCGTTTCCGTGCGCGCTGTTGGGACGGGAAATGAGTTCCATACAGAACTTCCCGCAGGGCGGAGATGGAGGCGAGGCGGTGTGGAACTTGGGCTTACGCTGACCATGAAATGACAGTAATGGCTCACTGCAGCAAAATGCGCGGAGAGCTCAAGACTGAGTGTCGCGCCGGTAATTACGAGGCCCCTGGCCATTCGCTGCCCCTCTTTCTGTGCGCTCTTGCACTTTCTGTTCCACCTGGTACTTACCTAAAGCCGTGCCTCTCGTCGCTTCAAAATTACTTCTGCTGGACGTTAACGTGGGCAGTTCGTGATTTTTCAGCGCAGAAGAACCAAGTGAAGTTTTGCGATTCTTTTGTCACTTCGAAGACATTCCTCAGCCATTCACAACAATGAATTTGTCTTCCGTTGTGTTGACTATTGTTGCACAATAATGTAAGTCAAGTAGTGATGGTGAGCTCGTGAATGAGTCGTTCAAATGAACGCTTCACTCCAATGAAGTGTGAACTAACCACTCAATTTCAATGAACTGGTACTTCAAACTCTTCACAGATAGCACACTCCACACTTTTTTCTAGTTCACTCACTCTCTTCCCCTCTCCCTCTCCAACTACATCGGCGCTGCGTCACTCATTCTCCCTTCACTTCAATCCTCCCTCTACTGCCCGTCGACGAATCGCGCGGCGAAATAAACTTAGAACAACAGTTGCACTTTGCTTTCCCATCACCTAAATCGGCGAAGAAACCCCAAATTTCACTACTTTTACGCGATCGCGAGTTGCTAGCCATTGTATAAGCGTGAACAGACACAAAAACTGCCTTCCGGATAAAATAAAAAGGGACTTTACCTGAAATCGTACCAATGACTACAGGTGACAGTTTACGTTTTGAATTTAGAGGGTTATTATTTTCAACAAAAATAAAATCTACAAGAAAACTACTGAATGTTTACTTAACGTAGGTATATAGACTTGGTGACAGTGGTAAACATACTCATTCTATTTTGGATTAAATTTTAAAAGAAATATAAAATTGGACTGCATTTCGTTGGTAGCCCTAGTTTTCAGTCCATGAATACAACAAATAAGGTTTCACTTGGCAGATAAAGACTTTTTTGGGCGCTTCATGAGAAAATGTCGAGCAAGATTAAACGTAATACCTTCTTTATATGTGACAGGCTTCTCTGTTTATCTTTCCTTTGTCCCCTTCGACCATGCTCTATTTAAGTTAACTCAGACGCTGTAAGAGCGTAAAACGTTGCGTGCACTTTACTGCATAGTTCGGCCATCTGTTGGTAAAATTATGAAGTATTACGAAGCTTTATTGTAAGAGCGAGGCGAAGCGAGCGTAGCCGCGGCTGAGCGGCGAACTTGGCAACTTCGTCAGGCTTCCGTACTTCATGAATGAACTACTTCATTTGAACGCGTCACGGCAGAGGGAAATGAAGTAGTTCACGGGAATGAACGAGTTCGACCCATCTCTAAAGTCAAGTATAAACTGAATCTGTGGAATGATTGTGTTTATTCGTATTGTTAAAGTCGTCATACAATAGGCACTTCGTGCAAATGGATAAAGTGTAGCACCGTATTGTTCTGCATTTACGACTTTACGCGGGGTAATGAATAGTTTTTTATATTTCGGGCAAACAGCCGCGCAAATAACTCTTCCATCGATATTTCGACGAAGATCGTCCGACTTCCTGAGAGTAAGTCGCGAAACTGACAAGGTGCCAAGGTCGGCGTTACATGCTCCACCGCGGCAGTACGAACCTGCGAGTCACAGACGCTGGTCGGTAGCAAAGAGATACGCTTACACACGCACCGCCTGTGCCGAAGGCGTACAGATATTCGATTCGCTAAGTTCGGCGGTGATGACACCATGACGACTTACCTGCAGTGTATCCCAAGAGCCAGATTCCGTGCTTTGTCCAAATTAAAACCATTATCTCTATTTATTAAATTATGAGCTAATCTAATCTCTATAGCTCCCTTGAAGACAGAATCCCAAAAGGAAGAGGTGGATGTTAGAATCTCCACATCACTGTAGTTCATGGAATGTCCTGTATCAGTACAATGTTTGGCCACAGGTGACTTGTCTGGCTGTGATAAGCGTGTGTATCTTCTATTTTCCACACATCTCTCACGAACGGTGCGTGTTGTTGGACCTGTGTATGACTTCTCACAATTTCCGCAAGGAATCTGAATCACACCCGCCTTGTGTAGCCGAGTAAAGCTGCAATCTTCATGGGAGGCCCGGAGATCACCTTAACACAGTGTTTCTAGAGAATACGGCCTATCAACGAGGAAAGAGCACCCACTCAGGGCAAAACGCACTTGATCTGAAGGAATTACTTTCTTCTTCCCCATCACATACCTGCATTCTAGGTTTTACATTGAATGCTCTACGAATTTGTTGCGGAGAAAATCCATTCGCTTTAATAATGCTCTTGAGGCATGTGAGCTCTTCTTGCAAATTATCTTTATCGGATATACATTGCGGCCTGTGCTCTAAGGTCGCAAGGACACATACGGTCTATGAATAATGATGGTAGCTACTGGCATTTAGATACAGATTTGTATATGTAGGTTTACGATATACGGCATGTACTGATGTGCCATTAACTTCACGGCAAACGGCAACATCAAGAAATGGGAGGCAACCGTCTTTTACTATTTCCATAATAAATTTGATACTAGCATGGATAGAATTCAGATGCTCAAGAAATCGATGTAATTCATCCATCCCGTGCAGCCATACTACAAATGTGTCGTCCACGTACCTCCAGCAGTATCCACGGTTTATGAGTACATGAAAATCGTCTTATGAGAAATCTGCTGTTCTTTACCAAGCGTTAAGAAATGTTTGTGCTTCATTTGAAATTGATTTACTTGGAGAACGATCGAAAATCAAAACACAGATGAGAACTTCAATAATGATCACGAAATGGTATTGTGTAATTGGAGTTTGAAGAGGTATGAAATAGCTGACGTAAGTATATAGGAATAGGTACGACGGTTTATTTTAAAAGAGGATGTAATAAGAATGCTTCGAAAAACAGTGGTATCAGAAGCGATACAGAAATCAAAGCAGTGGATGTAATGAGAGTTGTAGCCGCTACCTTGCCTGCTTGCGAAGGTGGAAGCGCTACGGTCGCAGGTTCGAATCCTGCCTCGGGCATGGATGTGTGTGATGTCCTTAGGTTAGTTAGGTTTAAGTAGTTCTAAGTTCTAGGGGACTGATGACCTCAGAAGTTAAGTCCCATAGTGCTCAGAGCCATTTGAACCATTCTGAGGGTTAAGGAAGACAGAGAATGTAAAGAAATGAGTCGTAATCACCTACCACTTTCCAGCAGGAAGTCAACTCAACTCCGTAACTTTAAGTGAAATTAGCCGAGCACTGTTTGTTGATTCCTGTTGTGATTTCCTATTACTCCAGACTGGTTTTGGAGAGAAACGTAAAGTTACAGACTTGGTCCAACGCAATTTTAAAAAGGCGACTGGATTATGCAACCGTTGAATCGCGTTATGCTGTGTGGTTAATTAATGTTGGATTTCGTTTCTGCGAGATCGCAGATTCATTGGTAAACGACAACAGAGTTAATAATTTGCGGACGGTCTCCATGTCAAACCTTTAGCATTTCTTTCATGAATAGCTGCAAACAAAGCTGATAATTACGAGAGATTAATACAAACTGATATGTTTGGGTGGTTAAATAAATAAATCTGAAAGATATTAATTTATGTACACTTAAATTATCCGTGGTTCTTAAGAACCACCAAGGTAGATGCTTACGTAGCGAAAAGTCATCTGCTTGATGGCCGCAGACAAAACGTGAAGGCTACGCCTTCCTCTATTATCACAGTGAGTATTACAAGTACTTGTTAATATTTGTGGACTCTCTGGTTCATAGTTCTATATTTCATAAACGTAAATACGGAAAAATGTTTTTGGGGTCTTACAGTAAACAGGTGGCAAAGTCTGTCGGGAAGTGTTGTGGCTAGTGCTTTCTGGCGTGTAAAGAGAATTCATGTCATTGGTTGTGTTGCTAATGGTAAAACAATGTCTTCTGGATCGACGTGGTTGAAAAATAAACGAGATAAGAATAAAAAAGGATAAATTAAAAAAAAACTTTTCTCCGCTCACTATACGTGTAAGCTGCCAAAAAGAATTTTCACTCTCAGTGGAGAGTGTTGTAATTTGAAACTTCCGGACAGATCAATAATGTGTGGCAGAATGCGAATTGAGCCTCGAACCGTTGCAGTTCGCGCTCAGATTCTCTACCGAATGAGCTATCTACGCACCATTCACGACCCGCCCTCGAAACTTTACTTTTGCCAATACCTCTCTACTAACTGGCAAACATCACGTAAGTTCTTCTGCATGTTTCGTACTACCAGCACTTTTGGAAGAAGCGATACTGTGGTGAACCGGCATAGCCACAGCCTAGGAGAGGTTTTCCAGGATATGTTTCCATTCTGCAGCGGAGTGTGTGCCATCAGAAACTTTCTGATAAATAAAAACTGTGGCGGGACCGGTACTTCAACCTCGGACCTTTGCCTTTGGCAGACAAATATTCTATTGAAGCGTAAGCTGATTCGGAGGACAAATTTTAGGTACATCCACCATATACACTCTCTTTGCCGTCAACTCCCCTCCACCTGCGAATATCTACAAACATTCATATTTGGGAAACATTTTGCGTCCTTTGTTCCTCCGCTGCCATGCCCATAAATTTTCGACTTGGTCCCGCAAGCATGGACATTTCCCTGCAGCACTTTTGTTTTTTAATAATAATAATAATAATTGGTACTAAATACTGAAGTACATCATGAGAGAGCCTCATTTAAACTTCTACAAACTATCTCGGCGCTGTTGTGATGTGACAACAGTGTTGTTGTTGTTGTTGTTGGTGTTGTTGTGGTCTTCAGTCCTGAGACTGGTTTGATGCAGCTCTCCGTGCTACTCTATCCTGTGCAAGCTTCTTCATCTCCCAGTACCTACTGCAACCTACATCCTTCTGAATCTGCATAGTGTATTCATCTCTTGGTCTCCCTCTACGATTTTTACCCTCCACGCTGCCCTCCAATACTAAATTGGTGATCCCTCGATGCCTCAGAACATGTCCTACCAACCGATCCCTTCTTGTAGTCAAGTTGTGCAACAAACTCCTCTTCACCCCAATTCTATTCAATACCTCCTCATTAGTTATATGATCCACACATCTTATCTTCAGCATTCTTCTGCAGCACCACATTTCGAAAGCTTCTGTTCTCTTCTTGTCCAAACTATTTATCGTCCACGTTTCACTTCCATACATGGCTACACTCCATACACATACTTTCAGAAAAGACTTTTTGACGCTTAAATCTATACTCGATGTTAACAAATTCCTCTACATCAGAAACGCTTTCCTTGCCGTTGCCAGTCTACATTTTATATCCTCTCTACTTCGATCAACATCAGTTATTTTGCTCCCCAAATAGCAAAACACCTTTACTACTTTAAGTGTCTCATTTCCTACTCTAATTCCCTCAGCGTCACCAGACTTAATTCGACTACATTCCATTAACCTCGTTTTGCTTTTGTTGTTCATTTTATATCCTCCTTTCAAGACACTGTCCATTCCGTTCAACTGCTCTTCCAAGTCCTTTGCTGTCTCTGACAGAATTACAATGTCATCGGCGAACCTCAAAGTTTTTATTTCTTCTCCATGGATTTTAATACCTAATCCGAATTTTTCTTTTGTTTCCTTTACTTCTTGCTCAATATACAGATTGAATAACGTCGGGGAGAGACTACAACCCTGTCTCACTCCCTTCCCAACCACTGCTTCCCTTTCATGCCCCTCGACTCTTACAACTGCCATCTGGTTTCTGTACAAATTGTAAATAGCCTTTCGCTCCCTGTATTTTACCCCTGCCACGTTCAGAATTTGAAAGAGAGTATTCCAGTCAACATTGTTAAAAGCTTTCTCTAAGTGTACAAATGCTAGAAACGTAGGTTTGCCTTTCCTTAATCTTTCTTCCAAGGTGAGTCGTAGGGTCAGTATTGCCTCATGTGTTCCAATATTTCTACGGAATCCAAACTGATCTTTCCCGAGGTCCATTTCTACCAGTTTTTCCATTCATCTGTAAATAATTCACGTTAGTATTTTGCGGTCGTGACTTATTAAACTGATAGTTCGGTAATTTTCACATCTGTCAACACCTACTTTCTTTGGGATTGGAATTATTATATTCTTCTTGAAGTCGGAGTTGTATTTCGCCGGTCTCATACATCTTGCCCACCAGATGGTAGAGTTTTGTCAGGACTTGCTCTCCCAAGGCTGTCAGTAGTTCTAATTCAATGTTGTCTACTCCGGGGCCTTGTTTCGACTCAGGTGTTTCAGTGCTCTGTCAAACTCTTCACGCAGTATTGTATCTCCCATTTCATCTTCATCTTCATCCTCTTCCATTTCCATAATATTGTGCTCGAGTACATCGCCCTTATATAGACCCTCTATATACTCCTTCCACCTTTTTGCTTTCCCTTCTTTGCTTAGAACTGGGTTTCCATCTGAACTCCTGATATTCATACAAGTGGCTCTCTTTTCTTCAAAGGTCTCTTTAATTTTCCTGTAGGCAGTATCTATCTTACCCCTAGTGAGATAAGCCTCTACATCCTTACATTTGTCCTCTAGCCATCCCTGCTTAGCTATTTTGCACTTCCTGTCGATCTCATTTTTGAGACGTTTGTATTTCTTTTTGCCTGCTTCATTTATTGCATTTTTATATTTTCTCCTTTTATCCGTTATATTCAATATTTCTTCTGTTACCCAAGGATTTCTACTAGCCCTCGTCTTTTTACCTACTTGATCCTCTGCCGCCTTCTCTACTTCATCCCTCAAAGCTACCCATTCTTCTTCTACTGTATTTCTTTCTCCCATTCTTGTCAATTTTTTCCTTATACTCTCCCTGAAACTCTGTACAACATCTGGTTTAGTCAGTTTGTCCAGGTCCCACCTCCTTAAATGTCCACCGTTTTGCAGTTTCTTCATTTTTAATTTACAGTTAATAACCAATAGATTGTGGCCAGAGTCCACATCTGCCCCTGGAAATGTCTTACAATTTAAAACCTGGTTCCTAAATCTCTGTATTACCATTATATAATCAATCTGAAACCCGTCAGTATCTCCAGTCTTGTTCCATGTATACAACCTTCTTTTATGATTCTTGAATCAAGTGTTAGCTATGATTAAGTTATGCTCTGTGCAAAATTCTGCCAGTTGGCTTCCTCTTTCATTTCTTTCCCCCAAATCATATTCACCTACTACGTTTCCTTCTCGTCCTTTTCCTACTATCGAATTCCGGTCACCCATGACTATTAAATTTTCGTCTCCCTTCACTACCTGAATAATTTCTTTTATCTCATCACACATTTCATCAATTTCTTAACCATCTGCATAGCTAGTTGGCATATAAACTTGTACTACTGTAGTAGTCATGGGCTTCGTATCTATCTTGGCCACAATAATGCGTTCACTATGCTGTTTGTAGTAGCTTATCCGTACTCCTACTTTTTTATTCATTATTAAACTTACTCCTGCATTACCCCTATTTGATTTTGTATTTATAATCCTGTATTCACCTGACCGAAAGTCTTGTTCCTCCTGCCATCCAACTTCACTAATTCCCACTATATTTAACTTTAACCTATCCATTTCCCTTTTTAAATTTTCTAACCTACCTGCCCGATTAAGGGATCTGACATTCCACTCTCCGATCCGTAGAATGCCAGTTTTCTTTCTCCTGATAACAACGTCCCCCTTAGTAGTCCCCTCCCGGAGATCCGAATGGGGGACTATTTTACCTCCGGAATATTTTAACCAAGAGGCCGCCATCATCATTTAACCGTCTAGTAAAGCTCCATGCCCTCGGAAAAAATTACGGCTGTAGTTTCCCCTTGCTTTCAGCCGCTCGCAGTATCAGCACAGCAAGGCCGTTTTGGTTAGTGTTACAAGGCCAGATCAGTCAATCATCCAGACTGTTGCCCCTGCAACTACTGAAAAGGCTGCTGCCCCTCTTCAGGAACCACCCGTTTGTCTGGCCTCTCAACAGATACCCCTCAGTTGTGGTTGCACGTACGGAACGGCCATCTGTATCGCTGAGGCACGCAATCCTCCCCACCAACGGCAGGGTGCATGATTCAGGGGGGGAGGACAACACTATTCGTTGAAAGTTTATCGTTTGTAGCTTTTAAAAAAAATAGATATCAGAATCGACCGTTTTTTTGTTACAGTGTGCGTTTAAAGAAACAGTGTTGTGAAAAGCCGGAAATTTCATGTGACAATTTTCTTTAAATGATTTTTTTACAATTTTCGTAAAGGCCTAACTCATCAACAGTGACCCTAATCGATTCGTTCATCTGACATCAGTACTTATTGTAAGAAAAATGAAAGTCCGTGGAGGAAACTGAAAGCATTTTGACAGAAGATACGTCTTGTGGAAGTACTATTAGATGGCGATTCAAACCCAGCTCAAATGCGACCGAATGCTCGTGTTCCCATTTCAACAACAGACAGGTCAACTGTCAACGACAAACATAATTTAATCGAAATACTTTAGAATACGACACTACCCCAAAGTAAACGATCTGATGAAAAGTATCCATACACCCCTGTTTAATGTGGAATTGATCGCTAGACGCCGTGTTAGGTGAACCCGCCGTTGAAAAAGGAGTCATGTGTCAATAGAGAAGCGGTAAGAGCAGGATGAGTCATTCAGGATAGCTCACTGACTTTGAACCTGGATATCACAAATTCATCAGCAACATTTCAACTCGTGTACAGCCGCCCAAGTCGACTGTTGACGTCATTGTGAAGCTGAAAAGCGAAAGAATGACCGTAGCTAAACCAAGAGCAGGAAGGCCTCATTTATTCACGGTGAGGAACCGTCGAGCTTTGTACAAGGAGGTCGTGAAAACTCACATGAAGTCAGCTGTAGGAATCACTAATGAGTTCCAAGTGACACCATCACAATGAGTACGCGTAGTGAGTTAAAGACAGCACCGCTTGAGATGGTGTACAGAACAACGCTATTGGGCAGTAGGTCACTACACGCCTGTAGCAATTCGATGGAATGGTTTGGGTTTGGCGAATGTGTTGAGAATGTTACCTGCCGTCATGTGTAACGCCAAGCATGCAGTGCAGAGATGTGTCGCAGTGTGGTGTCGTTTTTCGTGGTTACGGTGCGGTCCTCTTAGTGCACTTACGAAAACGTTAAAGGTGGGACGTGAGCGCGTCTTACGGCATTGTGTTCTGCGTACTGTAGTGGAAGAGTTCGGAGACGATAATTGTTTGTAGCAGGATGAGAATGCACCCTGACATAAAGCAACATCTGTGAGGCAATAACATTCCTGAAATGGAATGGCCCGCGCAGAATCCCGACCTAAACTCAATGGAACACCTCTGCAGTGAGTTACAAAAGTTGATTTCGCTCCAGACATGAACGTCCAACATCACTATCTTCTCTGGTTTTGGCTCTTTAGGAAGAATGGCCTGCTACTGCTCCACAGAATTCAAGTATCTTATTGAAAGTATCCCCAGCGGATTTCGACGGATGGGCATATCCCACATTAATGTCCACTAATAGGAGCCAGGATACCTTTCATCAGCCGCACTGGATTAGCCGAGCGGTCAGGGGCGCTGCAGTCATGGACTGTGCGGCTGGTCCCGGCGGAGGTTCGAGTCCTCCCTCGGGCGTGGGTGTGTGTGTTTGTCCTTAGGATAATTTAGGTTAAGTAGTGTGTAAGCTTAGGGACTGATGACCTTAGCTGTTAAGTCCCATAAGATTTCACACACATTTTTTTCTTTTATCAGATTTGGGTCTTACGCTTGACAGCCAAAATCACATGGTACCTCATGGGATCAACAATTGCAGCGCTCTGCTGCTTTGCTTTGTGATCAGTATCTAAGAATAAATTCCTCCTGAGCGTGCAAATAGTAACAGCACTAGCAACATCAACAACCTACTCTAATCAATATACGTGTGATCGTAGTCTAAGAACAACAACGGTTTACTTGCTTTGAATACTAGTCAGTATATCTTGGTCTGCAAAAAAAGGCAGGAAGCCTTGTGCCGAGAGGAAGATTTTAGACAACTAACTCCCCATTGATCTGAATATACCAAGTGCTATATCTGAGACGCCAAAACCCAGATAACAACCAATAATCGCTGATATATATATACAGGGTGTTTAAAAAATGACCGGTATATTTGAAACGGCAATAAAAACTAAACGAGGAGCGATAGAAATACACCGTTTGTTGCAATATGCTTGGGACAACAGTACATTTTCAGGCAGACAAACTTTCGAAATTACAGTAGTTACAATTTTCAACAACAGATGGCGCTGCGGTCTGGGAAACTCTATAGTACGATATTTTCCACATATCCACCATGCGTAGCAATAATATGGCATAATCTCTGAATGAAATTACCCGAAACCTTTGACAACGTGTCTGGCGGAATGGCTTCACATGCAGATGAGATGTACTGCTTCAGCTGTTCAATTGTTTCAGGATTCTGGCGGTACACCTGGTCTTTCAAGTGTCCCCACAGAAAGAAGTCACAGGGGTTCATGTCTGGCGAATAGGGAGGCCAATCCACGCCGCCTCCTGTATGTTTCGGATAGCCCAAAGCAATCACACGATCACCGAAATATTCATTCAGGAATTTAAAGACGTCGGCCGTGCGATGTGGCCGGGCACCATCTTGCATAAACCACGAGGTGTTCGCAGTGTCGTCTAAGGCAGTTTGTACCGCCACAAATTCACGAAGAATGTCCAGATAGCGTGATGCAGTAATCGTTTCGGATCTGAAAAATGGGCCAATGATTCCTTTGTAAGAAATGGCGGCCCAGACCAGTACTTTTTGAGGACTGCAACTTGGGGCTTTTCGGTTCCCCATATGCGCCAGTTCTGTTTACTGACGAAGCCGTCCAGGTAAAAATAAGCTTCGTCAGTAAACCAAATGCTGCCCACATGCATATCGCCGTCCTCAATCCTGTGCACTATATAGTTAGCGAATGTCTCTCGTGCAGCAATGGTAGCGGCGCTGAGGGGTTGCCGCGTTTGAATTTTGTATGGATAGAGGTGTAAACTCTGGCGCATGAGACGATACGTGGACGTTGGCGTCATTTGGACCGCAGCTGCAACACGGCGAACGGAAACCCGAGGCCGCTGTTGGATCACCTGCTGCACTAGCTGCGCGTTGCCGTCTGTGGTTGCCGTAAGCGGTCGCCCTACCTTTCCAGCACATTCATCCATCACATTCCCAGTCCGTTGAAATTTTTCAAACAGATCCTTTATTGTATCGCTTTTCGGTCCTTTGGTTACATTAAACCTCCGTTGAAAACTTCGTCTTGTTGCAACAACACTGTGTTCTAGGCGGTGGAATTCCAACACCAGAAAAATCCTCTGTTCTAAGGAATAAACCATGTTGTCTACAGCACACTTGCACGTTGTGAACAGCACACGCTTAGAGCAGAAAGACGACGTACAGAATGGCGCACCCACAGACTGCGTTGTCTTCTATATATTTCACATCACTTGCAGCGCCATCTGTTGTTGAAAATTGTAACTACTGTTATTTCGAAAGTTTATGCGCCTGAAAATGTACTGTTGTCCCAAGCATATTGCAACAAACGGCGTATTTCTATCGCTGCTCGTTTAGTTTTTATTGCCGTTTCAAATATACCGGTCATTTTTGAAACACCCTATATATATATAAAGCCACCATCAGTAGCACAAACCGACCTAATAGTAGCATTAAACCAACAGACTTTTATAACATCGACGAAGACGGTGACGATGACACTCTTAACGTCAGGAGACAGCCCTGTCTTGTTTCCTTTGTTGGACAGGTTAGGTTTTTAGCACTTTTCTTGCACTTCTTGATTGTGTGGATTTTTCATTTGCCCAACATTTTGTGCTGATCCTCTCTTTTGACACAACAATTTTTCGTGAATATTTATTCGCCTGTTTTGCTGCGAGATTACTTTACTGTCGAAGCAGATCGGGCTACCGAATGATCCACCGTCTATGTCTCTCGTTATTCCGATAAGAAATTAGTCTAAAGTATATCCTGAACTGCTGCGACATTTCGTTAAACTGACGAGCGAACCCTGATTGACCTCGACATACCTCGGAGGCAGCTAAAATACCCGCACAAGTCATGGAGTATTCGAGGACTTCCTTTGCAAATGGAAAATTAGCTACCTTGCAGTTGCGACCGACTCCATCCAACATGTGGTGCAGGAGTAAAAACAACTTGTCCAGGCAACGAAAAGGTCCTCATGACACTGAACTAAATATTGTTCAATAAATTGTGGGGTTGAATTTAATAATATAATTCTTTTCATCGAATTATTGTAGCAAACATGTGAGATATCTGCACTCATACCTGTTTGTTACTAGTACCACTGTTTTATATCTAATGTAATGTATAAAGAATACAGTGTGTTCAGCCATAGACCAAATAAACAGTAAATAAATAAAAGCCTTCAGAAAAGACGCTTTACAATGCTTGCATAAATTTCTAGTGGTTGTACTGTCGTCAGGGACGAATTTCGTGAAGATCAGCTAGAATCGATTATTATTCCAAAAAGCACTGGTGTTGTATGTAACATAATCAGGAGTAGTGCGTGTGACTCATCGTGAGAAAAAGGCATCATTAGGCATGTCAAAAACAGCCGTACGTTGTATTTTCTGCATCTGCATCTACATCTACATGTTTCCTTCGCAGATCACACTTAAGTACCTGGCAGAGGGGTCATCGAACCACCTTCGCAATAATCCTCTATTATTGCAATCTCGAAGGGCGTGCGGAAAATACGAACACCTATATGTTTCCATGCGAGCTCTGAGTTTCCTTATCTTATTATGATGATCATTTCTCCCTAAGAAGGTCGGCATCAATAAAATATTTTAGCATTCGTAGGAGAAAGTTGATGATTTAAATTTCGTGAGAAGATTCCGCTGCAACGAGAAACGCTTTTGTTCAATGGTGTCCACTCCAAATCCCGTATCATATCAGTGAAACTCTCTTCTCTATTTCCCGGTAATACAAAACCTGCTGCTCTCCTCTGAACATTCTCGATGTACTCCGGTAATCCTATCTGGTAAGCATCCCAGACACTGCAGCAGTGCTCTAAAAGTGGACGGACGAGTGTAGTGTAGGCAGTCTCTTTCGTAGATCTGTTACATTTTCTGAGAGTCCTGCCAATAAAACTGTCTTCAGGTTGCATTCCCCACAACATTTTATATGCGTTATTTCCAATTTAAATTGTTCGTAATTGTAATCCCCAGGTATTTAGGTGAATTTAAGGCCTTTAGATTTGACTGATTCATCGCGTAACCAACGTTTAACTGATTCCTTTTGGCAATCATGTGGATGAACTCACACTTCTCATTGTTTAAGGTCAAGTGACAAATTTCGCACCATACAGCTATCTTTTCTAAATTGCTTTGCAATTTGCTTTTATCTTTTGATGAGTTTACTAGACGATAAACGACAGCATCATCTGCAAACAACTTAAGATGTCTGCTCAAATTCTCTCCTAATCGTATATAGATACTGAACAGCAAAGAGCGTAGTACACTACCTTGGCGAAAACCACAAATCACTTCTATTCTACTCGATGACTTATCATTAGTTACTACGAACTGTCATCTCTCTAAAAGGGAATCACGAATCCAGTCACATCAATGAGACGATATTCCATTAGCACGTAATTTCACTACAAACCGCTTGTGTGGTACAGTGTCAAAAGCCTTTTGGAAATCTAGAAATACGGAATCAATTTGAAATCCCTTGTCAATAGCAATCAACACTTCGTGTGAATAAAGAGCTAGTTGTGTTTCACAAGAATGATGTTTTCTGAATCGATGTTGACTGTATGTCAATAGACAGTTCTCTTCGGGGTAATTCATAATGTTCAAACACAATATGTGTTCCAAAAAGCTGCTGGGCATGTAATTTAGTGGATTAGTCCTGCTACCTTTCTTTAATATTGGTGTGACCTGAGCAACTTTCCAGTCTTTGGGTAAGGATCTTACGTCGAGCGAGCTGTGTATGCGATTGTTAAGTATGACGCTGTTGCATCGACATTCAGCTGTGTAAAAGTGCTGTTCCCGATCGATCTCGTACAGTTCTTGATCGATTTAGTACAGTTTGACGGATGTCCGAAATAGCCAGATGTTAATTTTTGTAAATAAATATTCAAAGAAATTTGCCGTACGCAATGTAAACCATATGCAACATGGCATCAGCAGATGAAAATTTGATGTGCTGGTATGAGCCGGAAACTAAACAACCTTTAACGGGTTGGGTGCGCCGAGATAAACAAAGGCCAACAAAGTGGTTCGCTCGCCCGCGGAGAAAATTGTGTAATTTTCCACTCAAGGTACAAGGGCTATTAGAAAAGTGAAGTCCGATCGGGCACTGAATGAAAACCACACTGAAAATGCGATGAAGCTTTGGACAGATGGATTGGGGATAGTGTCTCCTGCCAAGTACGAGGGTCTAGTGCGAAATTGCGCCTGAAGCTATGCAGCCCACATAACATAACTGTCATGCGTTTCCTTCTTCAACACAATTCTCAGCCCTAATTTTTCAGGGGCAGTGAGTCCTGTATGCATACATTTTCAGATATTTTGAAAGGATTTCATGCAGTGAACTTGGTGATAAGTGGTTCAGCTCGTCGGCGAACCGATTTTCTGGGGCTTGCGGTCACATTGTCACGCACGACATCAGTGTTTTCTTGTGTTCGAACAGAAAGCGATAGTCCTGTTTCCTTAAGATTTGAAACAGAAGCAATGGTCTCAAGCTTCCGGTTGAATTTCCGAACTGATAATTCGGTTGGAGCAGCAACACGTCAGAGTGTCACACGCAATTCACGAACGGTCGCCGTTGGACTTGCACTGTTTCTGTAGTAACTTTTTGTCACTTGGATACGTTGCCCAGTTGTCATCTGCTCCATGACGAAAATAAGCATCAAACAATAATACTCACCGCACAAAATCTATCAGGCTACTAATGGCAAGGATCGCAGATAACAAACATGAGCCGGCCGTGGTGGTCTCGCGGTTCTAGGCGCGCAGTCCGGAACCGCGCGACTGCTACGGTCGCAGGTTCGAATCCTGCCTCGGGCATGGATGTGTGTGATGTCCTTAGGTTAGTTAGGTTTAAGTAGTTCTAAGTTCTAGGGGACTGATGACCACAGCTGTTAAGTCCCATAGTGCTCAGAGCCAACAAACATGAAAAGACCACGGCTGCCAATCGTCATATGTCAAAATGGCGTGAAATTCAAATTCGTCGTTACTTTTTGGACAAGCGTTAATTAGTCGTTTTTCTCTCGCTCTTTTTGCGAGTGGAACGTGAAAGGAAATGATAAGCAGTCTAAAGGGTACTCTCCGCCACACACCGTACGGTGACTTGCGGAGTATGTAGATGCAGTCGTAGATGTAAAAGATAATACTCCATCCATACTGAAGCGCCAAAGAAACTGGTGTAGGCATGCGTATTCAAATACAGAGATATGTGAACAGGCAGTAAACGGCGCTGCGGTCAGCAACTCCTATATAAGACAAAAAGTATCTGGCGCATTTGTTAGATCGGTTACTGCTACTACAATGGCAGGTTATCAAGATTTAATTGAGTTTGAATGTGGTATTATATTCGGCGCACGAACGATGGACACAGCATCTCTGAGGTAGCGATAAAGTGGGGATTTTTCCCGCACGACCATTTGACGAGCTTACGGGTGAATGTGAGGAATCCGGTAAAGCATCAAATCTCCGATTCGCTGTGGCCGGAGAAGAATCCTGCAAGAACGGGACCAACGATGACTGAAGAGAATCGTTCAACTGACAGACATGGAACCCTTCCGCAAATTGCTGCAAATTTCAACACTGGACACTGAACAAGTGTCAGCGTGCGAAACATTCAACGAAACATCATCGATATGGGGTTTCGGAGCCGAGGGCCCACTCGTATACCTTTGATGCCTGCACGACGCAAAGCTTTACGCCTCATCTGGGCCCGTCAGCACCGACATTGGACTGTTGATGAATGGAAACATTTTGCCTGGTCGGACGAGTCTCGTTTCAAATTATATCGAGGGGTTGGACGTGTACGAGTATGGAGACAACCTCATGAATCCATGGACCCTGCGTGTCAGCAGGGGACTGTTGAAGCTGAAGGAGGCTCTGTAATGGTGTTGGGCGTGTGCAGTAGAAGTGATATGTGACTACTAAAAAAAATAATGTCGTGTGACTAGCGCCTCCCGTCGGGTAGACCGTTCGCCTGGTGCAAGTCTTTCGATTGGACGCCACTTCGGCGACTTGCGCGTCGATGGGGATGAAATGATGATGATTAGGACAACACAACACCCAATCCCTGAGCGGAGAAAATTTCCGACCCAGCCGGGAATCGAACCTGGGACCTTAGGATTGACATTCTGTTGCGCTGATCACTTTTTTTTAAATTCTTTGTTGATCTCATTTTGTTCCATACTGCTCGTTGTATTCCTTCGTGGCGGACGTCCCATAACACCCGTTCAGGCACTTCGTTGATCCGTTCACTCAGTCTTTTTATTACGGAGGGTAGCTAACTCTCTGACCGAACACGCTGAGCTACAGTGCCGGCGTCCATTCAGCTACCGGGGGCGGACCTATGGGAGTACTGACACATCTAGATGCGACTATGACACGTAAGCATCCTGCCTGATCACCTGCATCCATTCATGTCCACTATGCATTCCGACGGACTTGGGCATTTCCAACAGAACTATGCGAGACCCCACACGTCCAGAATTGCAACAGCGTGGCTCCAGGAAAAAGGAACACTCTTGTGAGTTCAAACACTTCCGCTGGCCACCTGATTCCCCAGACATGAACATTATTGAGCATATATCTCGGATGCCTTGCAGTGTGCTGTTCAGAAGGGATCTCCACCTCCTCGTACTCCTATGGATTTAGGGACACCCTTGCAGGATTCATGATGTTAATTCCCTCCAGCGGTACTTCAGACATTAGTCGAGTCCGTGCCACGTCGTGTTGCGTCACATCCGCGTGTTCGCGGGAACGCTACACGATATTAGGGAGGTGTACCAGTTTCTTTGGCTCTTCAGTGTAGTTCTAGCAGCGAGGCTCTGACAAGGGGAAGGCCTCAGACACGGCCAACCGATTCGGCTCAGATTTGGCAGGTCGCTTGTGTACAACCTAAAACGAAGAAATCTAAGATATTTTGGGTCAACACCCCCACGTTTTTGAGAAAATCACCCCTAAATGTTCTGACGAGCGATCGACTCAAAATTGGCGGGAGCGATAGATAAATGTAATTAGAGCATTTTTCATCATCATGTATGGGGTCCGAAAAGGCATACTTTTCCAGAAATCGTGGTAAGAAACTTTTATAACTGCCGCGTCTGTACCCACATGGTTAACTCCTGTCGCCGACAGCGCCGATAGACAGCCGGCACGGTAACTCAGCGTGTTCGGTCAGAGAGCCGGTTGGCCTCTGTAATAAAAAAACTGATTGCAAGGATCAACCACCGAATTGAACAGGATGTCTTGCGACGTCCGCAACGACCAAACACAGCGATCAATAACGAAAAAAAAAAAAAAAACATAAGGCAACGGCAAGGGTAACTGGCTGGGAATCGGAAAACCCGAGTTCGAATCTCGAAGAAGCCTAGCGGATGTTATTCTTCTCGTTTGTATTTTTCCATATCTCAATTGGTAGTGATAGGAAGGTTAACAAGGTAAGTAAATCAATAAGGAATGATAGTAATAGGGTAGGCAAACTAATTTTCCAAACGCCGTCAGTAAAGTATTAAACTTTTAAGCTTTGTCACAGGAAAACAACTCCCGAGTAAACGTGCTGCCACTTCCTCACGAGGGATCACAGATAGCCAACCGTGCGACGCTTGTTTACAGCGAGGCACGGGATAGAATGCACGCGGGGAGAGTTATGTTCTCCCGGTTGCCTCTTCGTCATATCATAGGGAAGGAACAGTGTAGCTGTCGAAAGATTGCATTCATTAGATGCTCTTGGTGCCGTGAGTATATTTGTTTCGAATGTTTATATGGCAAGTACCATCCATCCAGTTGTTCGCAGAAAAGTGAAGACACGTAACAGTGACTGGAAGAGCCATTGTAAAGTGACATGGAGTAACATTTTAGTTGTTTACTATCCCAAGAGGTTTGAGAAATTTATTTGCCTACCTTATTATCATTCCTTGGTGATTTACTTACCTTATTAACCCTCCTATCCGTATCCCTTGAGATATAGAAAAATACAAACCAAAAGAATAACATCCACTACGTTTCTTCGAGATTCGCAGCCAGTTATCTAGGCCGTTGCGCTATCGGTGCTGTCGGTGAAAACCGTTGAATATGTGGGTACAGACGCGGCAGTTGTAAAAGCTTCTTACCTCGATTTCTGGAAAAGTATGCGTTTTCGGACCCCATACCTGGTGATGAAAAATGCTCTATTTACAATTATCTATCGATCCCGCCAACTTTGAGTCGATCGCTCGTCATAACCTTTAGGGGTGCTTTTCTCAAAAACGCGGGAATCTTAGATTCCTTCGTTTTAGGTTGTACACAAACGACCTGCCAAATCTGAGCCGAATCGGTTGGCCGTGTCTGAGGCCTTCCCCCTGTGAGAAGGGCAGCGAGGGGCAAGGGACGACATGTACCACGCCACTTCGCAAACCGAAGTGCTTGCGTAGTCGCTCCAAACACCGAAGTATTACTTTGTTACCAGTTTCCAACAATCCAGAAGACGTAATGGATATTGACTAGTGGCAGGTGTATCCAAATCATTTACCCCAGAGAAATAACGAGAGTTGCTCCTCCCTCCCCTTACCCCCCACCCCACCCCCCACCCCCGTCCTCGCGTCCTGGCTACGCTCTTGCGTACCGTTCTAATTTCGTATTTTCGTGACCGCAGTGGCTCTCGGCACATTTTCTCGGAACGGGGCGGCCCTTGCGATGTGTCGTGGCGGAGCCGTGTCGCCCATTTCCCGGGAAGAGGGAGCGGCGCGCCGGCCGCAGCACGTCGTCGCGGCTCCGGAAGTTAAGACGATAAGACGGCGCTGCGCGGCACGGTGCTGGCGGCCCCAGATAGCGCCGCCGCCGTACCTAACACACACGGGCGCGCGCACCGCACACGCATTCCTCCGAACAGATCCTGCGCGTCTCATCTTTCTCTTGACTGCGCATAACGACCCTGCGCTCCCGTCCGCTCCTTTCTCCTCCTCCTCCTCCTCCTTTTGTCTCGCGTTCCTGTAGCTCTTTTCGCCGTGCCACCGCCTTCCGTTTCGGGCGGCAGTAATATGGAGCCGCGTCGCCACGCGCTCTGGTCGTGTCCGACCTCATCGCCTTGTCAGAGTGCGCTGCTACCATCGCCCCCCCCCTCCCCCCCTCTTTACCATTCCCCCGTCGACCTTGTTTGGCTGCGGCATACTCCCTTTTTCCCTTGCTCTTCCTGTGCTTCCTTTTTTTTCGGTCTCCATCTCTCTGCGCCACCTCCAAAGACGCGCTCTCGCGTTCCCTACGCCGCCTAACAGCATACATTACTGCGAGGCGGAGAGGCGTCAAGTGTGTTCTGCAGACGAGGCCTACAACGGGGCATCCCGCGTAATTCTAGCTGCAGCTGCTGTCTTCCTCCGGCAGGTATTGCCTCCATTCCGGTGGGACTTCTCACTACTCGCAATGCGACTCCGAGGAAGTTACGCAAATACACCCCTGTCCATAAGTTAAGGGATCTTCGAGATCGAGGGAGCAACACCGATAATGTGTTGCCCCAAAAGGTGCCCGAACAACGGTGATACGAATAAATCCATAGCTACAGTTCGTAAGGCACCTTACGGTGTATGGTGGCGAGTGCTTTTTATGAACCACTGTCGAATCCCCCGTTTCCTTTTTTTCAGTCGAAACTTGGCGCGGGAAGAAAGACTGATGCAAAGTCTCCGTATGTGATACCGTCTCTTTATCTTCAAAGTCTGTTAGCGAGATACAGTCAGTTCCACAAGAAAGTGTACGCCGATTTCTGCGTGAAATAAGACACTATTATAAATACCGGGTGATCAAAAAGTCATTATAAATTTGAAAACTGAATAAATCACGGAATAATGTAGATAGAGAGGTACAAATTGACACACATGCTTGGAATGACATGGGGTTTTATTAGAACCAAAAAAATACAAAAGTTCAAAAAATGTCCGACAGATGGCGCTTCATCTGATCAGAACAGCAATAATTAGCATAACAGAGTAAGACAAAGCAAAGATGATGGTATTTACAGGAAATGCTCAATATGTCCACCATACAATAGCTGTAGTCGAGGAATAATGTTGTGAACAGCACTGTAAAGCATGTCCGGAGTTATGGTGAGGCATTGGCGTCGGATGTTGTCTTTCAGCATCCCTAGAGATGTCGGTCGATCACGATACACTTGAGACTTCAGGTAACCCCAAAGCCAATAATCGCACGGACTGACGTCTGGGGACCTGGGAGGCCAAGCATGATGAAAGTGGCGGCTGAACTCAAGATCATCACCTAACGACGCGCGCAAGAGATCTTTCACGCGTCTAGCAATATGGGGTGGAGCGCCCCCCTTCATAAACATCGTACTTTCCAGTAGGTGTTTATCAGCCATACTGGGGATGATGCGATTCTGTAACATATCTGTAGCATATATACCCGTCACCCGTCACGGTAGCAGTTTTGCTGTCCAGCGCCATCTGTCGGACATTTTGTGAACTTTTTTTTTCTTCTAATAAAACCTCATGTCATTCCAAGCATGTGTGTCAATTTTTACCTCTCTATCTACATTATTCCGTGGTTTATCAGGTTTTCAAATTTATACTGACTTTTTGATCACCCGGTAAATGTTAATATAAAAATACATGTTTCTACTAATTGCACAATTACCTAAAACTTAATTTTATCTCCCCCATTGTCGATTATATCTTGGCACCTTACCCTCTCTCCGGTAAATCATCCAGGTTTACAACTTCAAGCCGGCCGGCGTGACCGAGCGTTTCTAGGCGCTACAGTCTGGAACCACGCGACCGCTTTCGGTTTTTTACCCAATTTTTAATAAAAAATAAAAAACGCCTATCATAACGGAGATGAAGTAAATGCTGAAAAGTATCGGTTATTCAAAACTAAAATAGCGGTATCAGTTTTAACTGGTCCGTTTTTCCCCATCCCTAACCACCTTACAGCTAGCTTTAACTGCCGAACTTTGGCCATTTTTTTTGCGTGTGTTGACACTTTTCTGTCTGAAGGATCGCCGCGCCCGAGGGTGACGTCACAGGGCGATACGCTTTTGCGCCATTACAGGCGAAGGTTGAAGGCACCTTTGAGACAAATTTCAAACTTACACGTCGTAATAGGAGACAACTACGGGGTGTCGGGAAGGTGATCCTGCAGTTCTGTTACACAATGTAGATCAATTTCGGAGGTAGCCCTGCATTTCGTCGCGCATTCGTGTATTAAGTGTGAAGGCGTCACAAAGATGCCATTGAACTCCAGTGGCAGTCGCTGTCATAGAGATGGTGTGAATCACGGCATGGTTTACTTACAGTTCCATTCTTAGCACTGTCTCAGCTTCTTCCTGTTTATTTATTTAATTGTGACACCACAATTATCATGTCCACTCTTCCATTTTCTCTTCCAGTCTTGCAATGCAATGCAATGCAATGCAAAAGTGAGCTCATCTACAGTGTCATGATTAGGGTATCTGGCGACCAGGACAACCTTCAACGTTGCCCTCACCCTTCTCCCCTCCCTCCCCTCCCCTCCCCTCCCCCCCCCCTCACCTTATTACGACCGAGCGAGGTGGCGCAGTGGTTAGCACACTGGATTCGCATTCGGGAGGACGACAGTTCACACCCGTGCCTGGCCAACCTGATTTAGGTTTTCCGTTACTTCAGGCAAAAGCCGGAATGGTTCCTACGAAAGGGCATGGCCGATTTCCTTTACCATCCTTCTCTAACCCGATGGGACCGATGACCTCGCTGTTTGGTCCCCTCCACCCATATCAATCAGCCATTCGTTAGGCCGACTACTCAGCATTTTTTTTTAGTACTCAACGCTGCTAATATTACATCGATCTATACATCTGTGCCGCAATGCGTAAAAAATTGCAAAGAGCTGAAGTAATCGTTAATTAGACAATACTCTCGAAGCTGAAATGAAAAGTATTATCACAATATGCAGAGTCATTACAAATAGTGTGTCACATACTAAGGGAAACTGTAGCGCATGCATCTTGCCCCCTTCCATTGGAAAGCTGACCCGCGAGTGTGCGAAAGATGGGGGCAAATGTGCTCCATTAAGCCGTCGTCTGCTGAAGGAATGCGGCTGTTTGGCGGAGGGAACACCTTAGAATACCTCTGTCCTCCTTTCCTTCCTGTGGTTTTTCATCTTCCCAGACTTAAAATCCTGTTTCGTCCCGGAGATCATAACGTGTACGATTCTCGTATAAGTTCTGTTCTCTTACGTTAAGTCAGTTAAAGGATCAAAGCCCGTTGTCGAGACACTCAATGACCATAATGTTACTGAAATGGGGGATGAGATAGATAGATAGAAGGCTGAGATACTAAATTCCTTTTTGTCAACATTGTTTCACTGATTTCCTTACTACAACCGCCACGCGTAAAACAAAATGAGACTATCGAAATGAGTGACAGCGGAATAGAAAAATCATCAAAAATCGCTCGACAGAGAAAATGCTACTGGACATGATGCAATACCTACGTACAGTATGCGAAATAAGTAGCTCCTACTCTTTTCGAATTCTACTGTAGGTCGCAGGGGAACGAAACTTTCCGAGTAATTAGGAAATTACGCATGACATTCCCGTTTTCAAGAAGGGTTCCCGAATAGCTGTACAAAACAGTATCTCTGTGTGACTGACATCACGTGTTTCAAAAATTTGGAGCATGTTTCATGATCGCATGTGATGACATATCAGGAGATCGAAGATCTGCTCTGTAGGAATCAAAGTGATTTCCGCAAACAACGATCTTGTGAATCACAGTTTGCTCTGTCCGTATGCGAGACCCAGAAGGCAGTAGGTACCTACGCTCAGGTTGGTGGCTTGTACCCTGACTTCTGGAGACCTTCTAATATCTTCTGTTTTTGAAATATCCTGTATTTATTGCAATCTATTAGCCATCTCCTGACGCCCCCTCTCTCTGTCCTGCTCCTGTCAGTGTCCTGCACCTGTCACTCTCCTGCACCTCCTGCTTCTCTCCATCTGTCCAGCTATTCCTGTCCCTCTCTGACTCCAGCTTCTCCTGCCCCCTCAATCTGCCCCTGTCTCTGTCCATCACCTCCCGCCCCTCTCTGTCTGTCCAGCTCCTCCTGCCCCTCTCTCTCTCTCTCTCTCCAGCTCCTTCTGCCTCTCTCTCTCTCTCTCTCTCTCTCTCTCTCTCTCTCTCTCTCTCTCTCTGTTTCTCTCTGTCCAGCTCCTCCTGCCCCTCTGTGTGTCCAACTCCCCCTGACCCTGTCTCTATCCAGCACCTCCTGCCCCTCTCTGTCTGTCCAGCTCCTTCTGCCTCTCTCTCTCTCTCTCTCTCTCTCTCTCTCTCTCTCTCTCTCTCTCTGTCCAGCTCCTGCTGCCTCTCTCTTTCACTCTGTCCAGCTCCTCCTGCCCCTCTCTCTGTCCAAGTACCCCTGACCCTGTCTCTATCCAGCACCTCGTGCCCCTCTCTGTCTGTCCACCTCCTTGTGCATCTCTCTCTGTCCAGTCCCTCCTGCCCCTCTCTCTCTGCCCAGCTGCTCCTGCCCCTCTCTCTGTCCAACTCCTCCTCCCACTTTCTTTGTCAATCTCCTGCTCCCCTCTCTCTGTCCTTCATCTTCTGCCCCCTCTCTATCCATCTCCTCCTCTTCCATTTCTCTGTCCATTTCCTGCTTCCCCATCTCTCTCTGTCCTCCCTGTCTCTGTCCATCCCCTCCTCTTTCCTTTCTCTGTTCATTCCCCCCTCCCCTGTCTCTGCCCATTTCCTCCTCTTCCACTACGGTATAACTGGTGTTCCACCGGTATTCTCCACAATGACTATATTCTTGTAAATGTGCATTTCACGAGAAAGTTGGTGGTATTAGTGAATCTTCTCCTGCACGACCTGGCAACAGCATTTAAATCTACTGTGGGAACATTAGTATAGAACTTTGTTCAGCTTTTTCGTGAATGATGCAGGTGCCATACTATGCACAGCTATGAAATTCTTGCAATTAGTATTCCACCTCTTGAAAAACTTGTTCTCTTTGTATTTATTCTACTTTCTAGACACTAATTCCTACTGCATCATACATTAAAGGTATGTCTACTACTTTCTGTGACAACTAATGCTCCACTCATGAACAACAAATGTTGATAAACGCCGCAGTAGACAAACGCACATGAATTTTTGATTTTCGAGGTAGCGCAACAAGTTGTGGATGCAGCAGGCAATTCACAAATACATATCTCATGCCGGCTAATCACTCAATCTCTCGTATCGCCAGAAATGTTGATTTCAGACCATTGATCCTTGATTAGCTAACCATTTTCACATTTTTTTTTCTTTTGTACCCGCAGTGCAAAATATGTCTTCTAATGACATGATTGTTACGAGTATCAGCCAGCTACAATGCTCTTTAAATGGTTTTTATTGTATAAGTCATTCACGATGAACCCATTTCGGCATACTGCCGTCATCAAGTGCTATTGCATGTAATACGGTTGCTGTCATGTCTTATCTTTTTTTTAGAATTATTTGTTTCTCCTTAGATGTACACTATGCGTTCAGTCACATACCAAGGGAAACTAGTGCAAGCGCCCTGCTCCCTTCCACTGGAAAAGTGACTCGCGAGTCTGTGAAAGATGTTGGCTGACCCACTGCCATCCAAGCTGTCGAGAGAAAAATAGCATACCTAAAAACCAACTGAAGTCAAATATACGTGTCCAATTGGTTTCCGTGTAGGCTATTTATCTCTTGAAAGCTTGGATGGCAGTGGGTCAGCGATATTACATTGCATTATTTGTGTATGGCGTCGATTGTAGTTGGGACCTCTCGGTAAGTTGTAGCACGGGTCAGATTTGCAATTATGTTACGTCTCAAAATATTCAGTTAAGGCCCTTTACCGACTTTATAAAGTTGCCCCTAATCATTCATTGATTCATCTGTCATGTTTTGTAGATCTCACCAAGGAGGAGAGCTTCCAGGTTTGCGGATCGGGTCAAGTTATGCATTAACGCATTGCAAGAAAATCGTGGAAGCTTGAAACGTGTAACCTATTAATGGTAAACTTCACTATATTGTTTAATGTTGTTCATAGCTGCTACATTTACATATACGAGCTGACAGCCCGGATCGAGCAGTGAATTGCTAAACTTTTTGTTACCGACTGAGCAGTTAAGTGCGCTAAATACTCTGGCGATTTCTGATATTTGCGCACCGCCATAGTTACCTGGTCCCTTTAAGCTATGTTTTGCAGCGTTTTGCCGAGTCTCTTAAATTACATTTGAAATGGACCAGTCCATAAAAAAGCTGCATGCGACCCAAGAGATGAGTTACATACTTTTTTTATTAAAAGTTTACGGTCTGATTGTCTTAAATCAGAGCAAGGTACATTTTTCTTCGTGGTAAAGGCGCTTGGGTCATCGCAGTACAGGCTGCACGCAAAATGGGCATAGATTTAGTCGAAGAACCGTAGTTTTTGCTGCAGTTCCATTAAGTATCTGTGCAACATCTACTAATATGGAACGCACGGTAATTTTGATTTGGTTTCTGTCGCGAAGTGAAACGTCACCTCATTGTGCCGGACGCCATTCGCGACACACTGCTTCATTGTAAAACGTTGAAACGTTGAACGCGTCCCCCCTTTTTCCATTCGCTTTACCCGTCTGTATATAGACGCAAGCAACTTGATGAAGGTATGTTGCTCTTCACTGCTGGAGCCAATGACAAAGACAACATGGGCGAAAAAATTGTAAAGGGCAGCTCGTAACATGAAGAGCAATAAAAAAAGTTTGCTGTCCCGAAGAGGTAAGATTCACATTTCCAGGGCAGATTCGGATTTACAACCAGGTGGGCCGTTCGAGGCTATCTGGTTGGAGATAAAGAGGATTATGACAATCGATTCCTAAACAGGGACGAAATACGGTCATCAGTCCCCTAGACATAGAACTACTTAAACCTAACTAACATAAGGACATCACGCACATCCATGCCCGAGGCAGGATTCGAACATGCGACCGTAGCAGCAGCGCGGTTCCGGACTGAAGCGCCTAGAACCGCTCGGCCACAGTGGCCGGCTACAAGGCGTTTCCCACGAAATTATCGTATGTCGGTAATATCAGTGAATGTACAGACAACGGTCTAATGATTGAACTATCGTACATAAAGGAAAATTTGGACATAATAATCAACACTATTGATTTCAATCCAGGTTAACAAAGTACGAAATGTGGCAACAAGTGATAAGACCAGTGTACAAAATAGTCTCTTCCAAAAGTAAGTCCTTTAAATTTTAATCAACAGAGATCGAGGTTGAAAATATTGTCGAGGCATCAAAATCAGGGGTAATGGTGCCTCTTCGGCTGCTGCGACTGTGACATTGTAGCTCAGGATAACAGCAGCACATAACCTGTACCCTATAAATTTCCAGTACAGGACAGACTTTCATTTTTGAATTGCACATACGAATACACCGAGTAGTTATAATTGAAGTGCACCTATTCATCGAGGTCTAGTTTGGGCTGTAATTATCGTATGGCTGCGGGACTCGGTAGATATGCTAATGCGGAAATGATTTGCGCTGGAAAACGAGTTACTTCCAATTGTGGCCATTAGGTGCAAATCTGGCGCTGTACACTGTGTGACACTCAGGCTGTCGATTCGTAACAAGCGTGAGCAGTATGGCTATCGAGAAGAGAGACCGTGCGCTGTTAGCGAAACGGTTTTATTATGTAAATGGAAGGTGGAGTGAGGAGAAAGGAGAGGAACTGAAGATACCTGTAGCACCGGACGCAATGCGGAGTCAGCAGCGACGAGTGAAACTGTGTGCAGAACCGGGTCTCCAGCCAGGGGTGTTGTTGTTGTTGTTGTGGTCTTCAGTCCTGAGACTGGTTTGATGCAGCTCTCCATGCTACTCTATCCTGTGCAAGCTTTTTCATCTCTCAGTACCTACTGCAACCTACATGCTTCTGAATCTGCTTAGTGTATTCATCTCTTGGCCTCCCTCTACGATTTTTACCCTCCACGCTGCCCTCCAATACTAAATTGGTGATCCCTTCATGCCTCAGAACATGTCCTACCAACCGATGCCTTCTTCTGGTCAAGTTGTGCCACAAACTTCTCTTCTCCCTAATCCTATTCAATACTTCCTCATTAGTTATGTGATCTACCCATCTAATCTTCAGCATTCTTCTGTAGCACCACATTTCGAAAGCTTCTATTCTCTTCTTGTCCAAACTATTTATCGTCCATGTTTCACTTCCATACATGGCTACACTCCATACGCATACTTTCAGAAATGACTTCCTGACACTTAAATCAATACTGGATGTTAACAAATTTCTCTTCTTCAGAAACGCTTTCCTTGCCATTGCCAGTCTACATTTTATATCCTCTCTACTTCGACCATCATCAGTTATTTTGCTCCCCAAATAGCAAAACACCTTTACTACTTTAAGTGCCTTATTCCCAATCTAATTCCCTCAGCATCACCCGACTTAATTAGACTACATTCCATTATCCTCGTTTTGCTTTTGTTGATGTTCATCTTATATCCTCCTTTCAAGACACTGTCCATTCCATTCAACTGCTCTTCCAAGTCCTTTGCTGTCTCTGACAGAATTACAATGTCATCGGCGAACCTCAAAGGCCGGCCGAAGTGGCCGAGCGGTTCTAGGCGCTACAGTCTGGAACCTCGCAACCGCTACGGTCGCAGGTTCGAATCCTGCCTCGGGCATGGATGTGTGTGATGTCCTTAGGTTAGTTAGGTTTAAGTAGTTCCAAGTTCTAGGGGACTGATGACCACAGCAGTTAAGTCCCATAGTGCTCAGAGCCATTTGAATCATTTTTTTTAACCTCAAAGTTTTTATTTCTTCTCCATGAATTTTAATACCTACTCCGAATTTTTCTTTTGTTTCCTTTACTGCTTGCTCAATATACAGATTGAACAACATCGGGGAGAGGCTACAACCCTGTCTTACTCCCTTCTGAACCACTGCTTCCCTTTCATGTCCCTCGACTCTTATAACTGCCATCTGGTTTCTGTACAAATTGTAAATAGCCTTTCGCTCCCTGTATTTTACCCCTGCCACCTTTAGAATTTGAAAGAGAGTATTCCAGTCAACATTGTCAAAAGCTTTCTCTAAGTCTACAAATGCTAGAAACGTAGGTTTGCCTTTCCTTGATCTTTCTTCTAAGATAAGTCGTAAGGTCAGTATTGCATCACGTGTTCCAGTGTTTCTACGGAATCCAAAATGATCTTCCCCGAGGTTGGCTTCTACTAGTTTTTCCATTCGTCTGTAAAGAATTCGTGTTAGTATTTTGCAGCTGTTACTTATTAAACTGATAGTTCAGTATTTTCGCATCTGTCAACACCAGCTTTCTTTGGGATTGGAATTATTATATTCTTCTTGAAGTCTGAGGGTATTTCGCCTGTTTCATACATCTTGCTCACCAGATGGTAGAGTTTTGTCAGGACTGGCTCTCCCACGGCCGTCAGTAGTTCCAATGGAATGTTGTCTACTCCGGGGGCTTTGTTTCGACTCAGGTCTTTCAGGGCTCTGTCAAACTCTTCACGCAGTATCGTATCTCCCATTTCATCTTCATCTACATCCTCTTCCATTCCCATAATATTGTCCTCAAGTACATCGCCCTTGTATAGACCCTCTATATACTCCTTCCACCTTTCTGCTTTCCCTTCTTTGCTTAGAACTGGGTTTCCATCTGAGCTCTTGATATTCATACAAGTCGTTCTCTTATCTCCAAAGGTCTCTTTAATTTACCTGTAGGCAGTATCTATCTTACCCCTAGTGAGATAAGCCTCTACATCCTTACATTTGTCCTCTAGCCATCCCTGCTTAGCCATTTTGCACTTCCTGTCGATCTCATTTTTTAGACGTTTGTATTCCTTTTTGCCTGCTTCATTTACTGCATTTTTATAGTTTCTCCTTTCATCAATTAAATTCAATATTTCTTCCGTTACCCAAGGATTTCTACTAGCCCTCGTCTTTTTACCTACTTGATCCTCTGCTGCCTTCGCTACTTCATCCCTCGAAGCTACCCATTCTTCTTCTACTGTATTTCTTTCCCCCATTCCTGTCAATTGTTCCTTTATGCTCTCCCTGAAACTCTGTACAACCTCTGGTTCTTTCAGTTTATCCAGGTCCCATCTCCTTAAATTCCCACCTTTTTGCAGTTTCTTCAGTTTTAATCTACAGGTCATAACAAATAGATTGTGGTCAGAGTCCACATCTGCCCCTGGAAATGTCTTACAATTTAAAACCTGGTTCCTAAATCTGTCTTACCATTATATAATAAGTATCTCCAGGGTTTTTCCATGTATACAACCTTCTTTCATGATTCTTAAACCAAGTGTTAGTTATGATTATGTTGTGCTCTGTGTAAAATTCTACCAGGCGGCTTCCTCTTTCATTTCATAGCCCCAATCCATATTCACCTACTATGTTTCCTTCTCTCCCTTTTCCTACACTCGAATTCCAGTCACCCATGACTATTAAATTTTCGTCTCCTTTCACAATATGAATAATTTCTTTTATTTCATCATACATTTCTTCAATTTCTTCGTCATCTGCAGAGCTAGTTGGCATATAAACTTGTACTACTGTAGTAGGTGTGGGCTTCGTATCTATCTTGGCCACAATAATGCGTTCACTATGCTGTTTGTAGTAGCTTACCCGCATTCCTATTTTCCTATTCGTTATTAAACCTACTCCTGCATTACCCCTATTTGATTTTGTGTTTATAACCCTGTAGTCACCTGACCAGATGTCTTGTTCCTCCTGCCACCGAACTTCACTAATTCCCACTATATCTAACTTCAACCTATCCATTTCCCTTTTTAAATTTTCTAACCTACCTGCCCGATTAAGGGATCTGACATTCCACGCTCCGATCCGTAGAACGCCAGTTCTCTTTCTCCTGATAACGACATCCTCTTGAGTAGTCCCCGCCCGGAGATCCGAATGGGGGACTATTTTACCTCCGGAATATTTTACCCAAGAGGACGCCACCATCATTTAATCGTACAGTAAAGCTGCATGCCCTCGGGAAAAATTACGGCTGTAGTTTCCCCTTGCTTTCAGCCGTTCGCAGTACCAGCACAGCACGGCCGTTTTGGTTATTGTTACAAGGCCAGATCAGTCAATCATCCAGATTGTTGCCCTTGCAACTACTGAAAAGGCTGCTGCCCCTGTTCAGGAACCACAAGTTTGTCTGGCCTCTCAACAGATACCCCTCCGTTGTGGTTGCACCTACGGTACGGCTGTCTGTATCGCTGAGGCACGCAAGCCTCCCCACCAACGGCAAGGTCCATGGTTCATGGTGGGGGGGGGATCCTGCTTAATAGGCAGTCGGGTTAACCACTGTCCTAAACGGACACGGTGTTTATCGCAAATGCACCGATTATCTCGGCACGCTCCCCGGCAGACTCACATTCCCATCTAACGCCACCTGTCTGCAGTCCCCGTCCATGTCCTCCATCCTTGCTAACTTTAGATTCCCGCTCGAGGCCGAACACTATTGTGTATCTGCACTGAAGGTTGTGAATTTATTGACCATCGAGGCGAATCAATTACATGAATATGTGGTGTCTGTCCTTTCGAACGTTTCCGAAAAAGCAGACACCATGCATTCATAAAAACTGTTTTTATGTGAACGGCAGCATTTACAGTGCTGCACTGAGAGAGTGTCGCCGACTGAAAGGTGTGAGGAGAGGCCTGATGTCACTAAGTGCTTTAAAGAAGATCATAATGAAATTAGGAAACACAGCAGGCTTCGTGTGTCTTGGAAGAGGTTCTATGAAATTCGGAAACACAGCTGGCCTTGGTATGGCACTTGGAAGACGTCCTATCCCGATGGAAGTTGCCAAGGTCGATGTTGCTGTCACTGCCCATGCACCACATGCCCTGTGTATTGCTAGTGCTCGTGCAGTATCACAAGAATTGTCCATCCCATGATCTACAGTATGGAAAGTTTAGCTGTCTGTTTTAACTGTATCACAGACACAGTCCCTTTGACTGTTAAGAGATGGCAGTAAACCAGCCAAAAGATCTAAACAATCATGAATGAACAGCGCCTATTAGACGGAGGGGGTCCAACATGCCTAGACGGTCAGTGCCGCGATTCGATCGAGTCCGCATTGTTACTTTGTGCCAGGAAGAGCTCTGAACAAGGGAAGTGTCCAGGTGTCTCGGAGTGAACGAAAGCGATGTTGTTCGGACATGGAGGAGATACAGAGAGAGAGAGAGAGAGAGAGAGAGAGAGAGAGAGAGAGAGAGAGAGACAGGAACTGTCGATGACATGCCTCGCTCAGGCCGCCCAGGGGCTACTACTGCAGTGGACGACCGCTACATACGGATAATGGGTCGGAGGAACCCTGACAGGCTTCCGGTGGGAACAACTGGTTTTTTGGCTTGTTTCAACAGGTACTATTTTGAGTTTGGTGTCTGTTAGCCCCTCATAAGAAGTTATGATAGTGTATTTTATAGGAGCTGATGGTGTTCCGTGTACGTACCGTTGATAGGCTACGTTTTTTGCTGAGTGTTTGGCTAGTTTGTCATATGGGGAAAGTTAGATGTGTAGATAGGTTGGCATATGCGGATTTGTTCAGCACCGTACCCTTTGGGTGGTCGTTGGTGACACAATCGTTTATTTTATTGATTTTAGACTTTTAAGTATTAACAATTTTAATGTTTTGTCTTTTGTGTCTTAAAAATCTAGAGCTCCCCAGTATCCGGATAGCATAGGTAGGACTCGGGGAATTGTCGTGCCACTAGTTTATATAAGGAATGTATGAGGTATAACCCAAGTGTGTGTTTTGGGATTTAATGCAAATGTTCTTCCTCTGACCATTTAACTTTTTTCCCTGTGGTAGAGCGGTGTAAGTTGTTGCTTGTAGGCTTCTATTTGGGCAATCGTGGCCCTTGAATATCTTTTGGCTGTAATTCGATAGGTGGATGGGTGCCGTCGACGTGGTTGCCGTTGGCTTTAACAGATTGCGCCTAAGGCTTTTGCGTACGGGAGCTGATCACAGGAATTTAGTTTATGATGGATAATGTTGATTATATTCAATTTGGGGGTTGAAAGGTTTATTCATGAAGGAACTCCCCCCCCCCACCCCTATTATTTATTTTATGTTGACATATGTTTTGAGTTGTGCTTAGTGCCACTACTGGCTATAGCTGTAGTATGGCAATGTAACAAATTTTGGAGTTTTTAAAAAAATATTACAAAAAATCCTCTAACGTGTACGGAAGTACCACTCCGGTTGCTAGTTGCAATTACGCCCTGTTAGATGTCATATGTTGAGTATATTGTTATTAAATTACATGTGAACGCATGAAGCACATGACCATGCAGCGCCCCCTACCGAGGGTGCTTCGCTGCTAGTTGACTTGTTTAACGTCAGTATACGCTCTGGTTCAATACTGCTTGTGTGGCAGTTATATTCACTTTCTTTGAGTTGTCAAGGCTGTACGCCTGGTCGGTTAGGTTAAAAAAAATGGCTCTGAGCACTATGGGACTTAACGTCTGAGGTCATGATTCCCGTAGAACTTAGAACCACTTAAACCTAACTAACCTAAGGACATCACACACATCCATTCCCGAGGAAGGATTCGAACCAGCGACCGCAGCGGTCGGACGGCTCCAGACTGTAGCGCCCAGAACCGCTCGGCCACGCCGGCCGGCGGTTGGTTAGGAAGGAACTGAAGTTTGTGATATGTACCTCGTACGACCTGATCTCATTTTCTGTAACGTTGAGACTTGTTGAGTGTACTTTTTTCTAACAGATGTCTTAAGATGGGTGTAATCCAGAAATGCGTAACATGTCCTAATTAAAGAGTCAAGTGAACATCTCATAACTTTATTGCGATTATACAGCATTGGTTGCCAATTATTAACCCGAAAGCAACGCCAACATGTTGAATAATGCTTTTCGTGCAGCCACAGGACGTCGTGTTACGGCTCAAACTGTGCGCAGTAGGCTGCATGATGTGCAACTTCACTCCCGGCGCCCATGGGGACACCTTGCAGCGCGGTACAGATGGGCCCAGTAACATCCCGGATGAACCGCTCAGGATTGGCATCACGTTCTCTTCACCGATGAGGGTCGCATATGCATTCAACCAGACAATCGTCGGAGACGTGTTTGGAGGCAACCCGGTCAGGCTGAACGCCTTAGACACACTGTCCAGCGAGTGCAGCAAGGTGGAGGTTCCCTGTTGTTTTGGGGTGGCATTATGTGGGGCCGACGTAGGCCGCTGGTGGTCATGGAAGGCGCCGTAAAGACTGTACGATACGTCAATGCCATCCTCCGACCGATAGTGCAACGATATCGGCAGCATATTGGCGAGGCATTTGTTTTCATGGACGACAGTTCGCGCCCCCCCCATCGTGCCCATTTTGTGAATGACTTCCTTCAGGATAACGACATCGCTCGACTAGAGTGGCCAGCACGTTCTCCAGACAGGAACCCTATCGAACATGCCTTGGGTAGATTGGAAAGGGCTGTTTATGGATGACGTGACCCACCAACCAGTCTGAGGGATCTACGTCGAACGGCCGTTAAGGAGTGGGACAATCTGGATTAACAGTTCCTTGATGAACTTGCGGATAATGAGCCACGACAAATAAACGCGTGCGCCAATGCAAGCGGACGTGCTACTGGGTATTAGAGGTACCGATGTGTACAACAATCTGGACCACCACCTCTGTAGGTCTCGCTGTATGGTGGTACAACATGCAGAGTGTGGTTTTCATGAGTAGTAAAAAGAGTGGAAATGATGTTTACATTGATCTCTATTTCAATTTTCTGTACAGGTCCCGGAACTCTCGGAACCGAGGTGATGCAAAACTTTTTTTGATGTGTGTATGAATCCCATGTTACTTTTGACTGTGGGGATACCTAAAAGAACGCGTTTACCAGGGACACGTTCGGTCTGTACCTGATCTCCGGAGGCCAGTATACAGGAACATGGTGCTCAGATTCCATCGGAACTGCTGCAAGCAGCTGGTGATCACGTCGTGTTACAGAAGCAACGTCTCGTTGACGTCTCCGGTGTCGATGTTGAACAACTTATATAAGTGGTGGTTAATAATAAATTCATTATTATATAAAAAGTTCGGTATTATGTCTTTCACATTGTTTGACTTCTTCTGCTCACGTCCTATTCCTAATACTTCACATATGCGAACATTTCGATACGTCTTTCTAGCATTTACAGCGCGAGATATACACCTGGTGGCCAAAACTGGAACAATGTTTTTTCCTGCATAAATCAGTTCCGCATTAACGCATTAGGATATCTACTAAATTTCACTTGTGCACAATAATTAAAGCCACGCTGGACGTCTGTGAGTAGCTGAACTTTAAGTGACAGCACCCACTATATGTGCTGTAGCATACATATCAAAATTGTTTAATGTAGCCTTTCAGTATGTATTGTGCCTTTGATTTGTTTAATCCATTGGTCATTATCGTAATGTTGTTAGCTGCTCGTGAGTTAAATATAGTTCGTTCGTTGTATCACATAATATTACAGTTCACCTAATTCCCATTTTTCCACTGCTGCACTATCTAATGTTTCTAATTATAGCTTCAGATAAGTATTGTAGAAAAGTTTTTTGTAACTCGAACTTCAAGTAATTAAGACTGGGGCTCACCTCATTTAGTCCAGACGTAGTGAGGTTTCAGTGTAATTTATAGAAAGAGTGCCTGAGGGCAATGCTTTCTTTTTTACATTTTATTTTGAATTTGTATTGATTCACAATTTCTTGCTATATGTTAGACGCGAGATTGTTGAATGTCTTGCCGCCAGAATATGTAACTCCATTCGGAACCCTGGTCAAGGAAGTAAAGTCCACCGTGTATAAACCGTTGTATTTTCCTGCTACGGGTTGGAATGGAGAGCGACGGCTGAATTTCCATTGTGCAGTGTGTAAAATTTGGCGATCGACTTTGGCAACATGTTCGCGGGCTGCGTCATTAGCCGCCAGTGGCCGTGAATGGCGCGGCCTTCTCCAGCGGATGAACAAAAACAAGAACGCTGTTGCGCAGGCTGTTCTGGCCGAGCATGCAGTACTCTGACCTCTTTTTGTTTCACGGCGCATTGTTCTGTGTTTTGGACGAAGGCCTGCGTGGTGGCCAGCTTTCCATTTAGTCACTGTGGCTGTTCGCGCTCCTACAGCTGATCAGTGCAGATCATGTCTCTGGTCGTCCCTGGTTTCATAAACTATTATAATTTCGGTGAATGAATTTGTTCCCTGACAGAGTATGTAAGTATTTGTCCGTATCACTACTAGAGCAGAGTAGTGCAGGGTGAGGCACTGTGTTGACGATCAACAGCAGTACTCAGTTCAGAATGAACTCGCAGGTGGCGATTATCGCTTTGCATCTGCTGTAGAATGTTTCGGAACAAATGAAAATGTGCGGCGAACCGGACTCGAACCCGGATTTCCTGCTTGTTGTGAGCGGCCGCCGTAACAACTTCGGCTATCCGAGCACTCTTGTGGGAGCGGCCGAAATTTCCATTTGTCCTGGTGTCTTCAGTCCCTTACGCTCCCACTATATTACACTGAATCTCACGTGGAGTTGAGGCAGTTTTCTCTCGTCATTGCCTTGCTACGGCATGTAGTGCAGCTGTGCTACAGCTGATGGGGAACCATAATCGCAGTTTGCTTGTTTATTCTTGATAGAATACCGCTGCCGAACGTCTCACACTGCACTACAGTATTTCATTCATAACAAGGCAATGACGAGAGACAACATTGTCTCACTCTGTGGGGGAATCTCGGCAATACAACGCGAGCACGAAGGAGGGAAGACACCAGGACAAATCGAGATCTCGGTCGGTCCTGGAAGCGTGCTCGGATATCCGCATTGGTTAAGACGACCACCCGGGACGATCAGGAGATCGGGGTTCGAGTCCCGGTTCCGCACAAATCTTCATTTGTCCTGAAATAATACAGCTGATGCGGAACCATAATCGCAGTTTGCGAGCTCATTCTTAAATACCAGATAGTTAAACTGAAATCGCTGACGTGAGTCACTGGTTCCGGTAATGTTGTGGACACAACATGACAGTGACCACCATAAAAACTTGAAAAATCGAAATGGAGTATGCGAGCAAATAAGTCTTCGTATGTGCCCTTACTTGCTGGGGTTTTGTTCGATCAAACAGCGGCAACGTGAGTTGCATTACATAGGGTGTTAAGCAAAAAGTGTTGCGCGTTTTGAGAGACAGTAATACGTATCAAAACAAGGGAAAAACTTTCAGTAAACATAGATCTAAAATACATATCTTACGACCTATGAGCACTTGTTCATCTTCGCTACTTGAAGCTCTTTGGTTTCCATATTTTGAGAGATGGTAATCCGGACCAAAACAAGATTAAAATGGCCGTAACAATAATCTTTAAAATGCGTACCTTAACAGCTATGAGCACTTGTTCAGAAAAGTAATTGTATTTCACAGTAGAGAAGATGAACAGCCGGCCGGTGTGGCCGACCGGTTCTAGGCGCTCCAGTCTGGAACTGCGTGACCACTACGGTCGCAGGTTCGCATCCAGCCTCGTGTATGGATGCGCGCGGTTCCAGACTGTAGCGCCTAGAACCGCTCGGCCACCACGGCCGGCGATGTCCTTAGGTTAGTTAGGTTTAATTAATTCTAAGTGCTAGGCGACTGATGACCTCAGAAGTTAAGTCGCATAGTGCTCAGAGCCATTTGAACCATTTTTGTGCCCTTTCGGACATGTCCAAAAGAACAGACACCACATCCATATAAGTATATACTTCGGGCAATACCGGCCATGATCTTCCCCTTCTGTTCGGATGCACACATATTACCCGAACTCCTACGGGACTTGGTAAGAATGTCTTCCAGGAGTAATGAGTGTGTTGGGTAGAGACACCCTGAATGTAGTGTGCGGACATATAAGGTGAGAATGTGGTCTCGCGGGAGTCGTGCGCGAGATAGTCCCTGCAGTCGCACTATACTCTCTGTTCTCGGTGGCTCAGATGGATAGAGCGTCTGCCATGTAAGCAGGAGATCCCGGGTTCGAGTCCCGGTCGCGTCACACATTTTCACCTGTGTCCGTTGATATACATTGGGTGATCAAAACGTCAGTGTAAATTCGAAAACTTAATAAACCACGGAATAATGTAGATAGAGGGGTAAAAATTTACACACATGCTTGGAATGACATGGGGTTCTATTAGAACAAAAAAAGAGTTCACAAAATGTCCGACAGATGGCGCTGGACAGCAAAACGTCAGTGACTGCACATGACAGTCATGTATGTACCATCCTCCACACCTATAAATCCCTCATCTGCCCTATGTTACGCCCATCGGGCCTGGATCTCCGCCCCCCCTACCTTTTATAAATCCCTCCAAATCCTTGAACGCCATGCTCTCCGCCTCGCCTATCGCATCCGTCTCCCCTCCCCCACGCGGATCCTGTACAATCTCATTCCCTTCCCCCACCTCCTCCTTTTCCTTGAAAGGATACGGATCCTGTACACCTCCCGCAAACTCGATCCTCTTCACCCGCTTGTCTCACCCATCCTCTCCCACCCACACCCACTGCCGTGCCTGTATTCCCACGTCCATCTCTCCACCCTCTTTACCCTCTCCCAAGGTGGCTTCCGCCAGCTCCCCCTCCCTGGTGATGTCCTCCTCCCCTCCGTCTACCCATTCTATCAATTTTGATCCTCCCCCCACTTCCTGTGTCCTTTCCTTTAGGCACCCTCCCTCCCTTCTCTCTCCTTTTCCCCCCATCCCCCTTCCTCCGCCCCTCTTCCCCCGGGCTTCCCCTCCCCCTTCCTCCCTCCCCCTATCTCCCCTGCCCATGGCATCTCTGCTCTCCCTTCTCCCTCTCCCACTCCCCCTCCCCCTCCTCCTCCTCCTCCTCCTCTCTTGGCAGGTCCCAGGACTCGTACACGCTCAGTGGACTTTCGCGCGCCGGAGATCATCGCCATCAGTGTCTCGTGTGTGCCTTCGTTTTGTGTTTAGTGTTCTTTCGCCGTCACGCCACCACTGTTCACGTGAGCCGTCGCAGTCATCCGTGTTATGTGCGCCGTGTCAAAAAGTGTTAGTGTTTTTTCTCGTCCAGCGTGAACGGCTTAATGTTTATTGTTTTTTGTATCTACATTTTTTGCCCGCCGTTTTTATTGTATTGTCTGTGCCACCTATATGTCATATTATTGTACCACTCAAGGCTGAAGAGCAGCGTAATATGTTGCTGCCAGTCCGCCTTGTATGAGGTGATTAAAATTACAATAAAGAAAAAAAAAGTGAAGTAGGAGAATCAGATGCGCCAGCAATCGCAGCATGTTGACGTTACCTGAAAAGGCGCTTTTAGTGAAACTGTATTATCAGAATGGGGAATGTGCTAGTCCAGCGTTACGATCCTATCGCCATAGGAAGGGGATTCGAACGGGTAAAGATCCGTTGACAAATGCAGCTGTGGCGAGAATGATTTCGAAGTTAGAAGCCACGGGTTGTTTAGACGATAGACCCCGTAGTGGCCGACCGAGCACAAGGCGAAATGCTGCTGAGACAGTTCAGGAAGAAATGGAGACTGTAGCGGGTTCGTCCATGCACAGTGAAGTCAGCGCTCGTGCAGTCGCACGTCGCACCGGCATTCCATACACTACTGTTTAGTTGACATTTAGGCGTGCCCTCCGATGCTATCCGTACAAAATCCATCCGCATCATGAACAGTTACCTGACGTTTTAGTGAAGCGGAGGGCATTTGCGGTGTGGGCGTTTCAAAAGATGGCGGGAGATGACGATTGGTTGAGTAACGTGTTGTGGACCGACGAAGCTCATTTCACGCTCCGAGGGTCTGTCAACGGCCACAACTGCAGAATTTCGGCTACCGAAAATCCTAGAACTGTCGTGGAAACTCCATCCCACGACGAGAAAGTCACGGTATGGGTTGGATTTACCATATCTACCGTTATCGGGCCTATTTTCTTCGAGGAAATGCGTGATTCTGGTTTTGTAACTGCTACCGTGACGGATGAGAGGTACGCCGATATGTTACAGAATCGCATCATCCCCAGCCTGGCTGATAAACACCTGATGAAACGTACGATGTTTATGCAGGATGGCGCTCCACCCCACATTGCTAGACTCGTGTAAGATCTCTTGCGCGCGTCGTTTGGTGACGATCGTGTGCTCAGCCGCCATTTCGCCATGCTTGGCCTCCCAGGTCCCCAGACCTCAGTCGGTACGATTATTGGCTTTGGGGTTATCTGAAGTCGCAAGTGTATCGTGATCGACCGACATCTCTAGGGATGCTGAAAGACAACATCCGACGCCAATGCCTCACCATAACTCCGGACATGCTTTACAGTGCTGTTCACAACATTATTCCTCGACTAAAGCTATTGTTGTGGAATGATGGTGGACATATTGAGCATTTTCTGTAAAGAACATCATCTTTGCTCTGTCTTACTTTGTTTTGCTACTTATTGCTATTCTGATCAGATGAAGCGCCATCTGTCGGACATTTTTTGAACTTTTGTATTTTTTGGTTCTAATAAAACCCCATGTCATTCCAAGCATGTGTGTCAATTTGTACCTCTCTATCTACATTATTCCGTGATTTATTCAGTTTTCAAATTTATACTGACTTTTTGATCAACCGGTATATCAACGCCCGTCGGCAGCTGAAGGTACTAATTCTAATTTCGTTACCGACCTTATCGGAAGCATTGCAGCACGCATGCATTGTCGTCCGTGATGGTCACACACTGTATTAAGAAATATGTCCTGCCTTTTATAATGTCCAAGGGACCATCATGAATCGCGGTAAATTCAGCGTAATTATTGTCTTGGAATAAAAATGTCACTTCTGTTAGGTTCATTGCGTATTCCATCTAGTTACTCTCTGCACTATACCAGCTCTATCTACGTATGGTCCAAATTTCGTTCCAATTACGTTTCTTGACGGTGAAACATCATGCGTAAATAGGTTTCGTCCTTCGCACTTCACACCTGAATTATTTGGAGGAAGGAAAATTTTTAAATATGTGGCAATGCTCTTAAGTGAATTTTTAGTGATCCTAGATGCAAGATTTATACAACAATATGTATCCGTTTTCGAAACATACTTTGTACACTTGGCTTCATTTTGTGGACCAAAATAACTAATTACGAAATATTGTCTCTGTTAATAAATCGTAAAATGATCATTCAGTAAATATCATGCAAAATTACAATAACAATATTCAGTTATACAGTGGAATGTAGTGAACCGATCATATCAATGTGTTCTGGAGGTCACGAACTGCCGCACACTGCTAAACTGACTTGCTGATATTTTCAGAGAGGTGCCCAACAGTTGGCAGCACTTTCGCATGGTGAAACAGGTGAACATTCACAAACGTATACCTCAGGTCTCCATTGGCAAAAAAATTCTTGTCTTGCAACTAAGATACAGTGAAAGTTGACGTACACATTTGTAGCCAGATGGTCTGAATGGATTAAATTTCCCACACCAGTGTGTTGTTCGTGAGACTGCACCTTTCACTACATATTGCACTTTACAGTATTACACGTCGACTATGTTACTTCAGTGCTATTTGTGCAGTACGGCTTATCACCTTAATAAATTCAATGCAGTATGATACTTTTCAGCAAAGCTGATGTAGTAGTGAAGCTAAACATCACACATAATTCGCGTTAACCGAGCTCGCGATGGATAGGAATTCAGTGTTCGAAACTTCCTGGCAGATTAAAACTGTGTGCCCGACCGAGACTTGAACTCGGGACCTTTGCCTTTCGCGGGCAAGTGCTCTACCAACTGAGCTACCGAAGCACGACTCACGCGTTACAGGTTCCCTAGGTGACCGAGGTTACTTTTACCACTCAACACATTTGCAGTACATAGCTGACGGAATATGACAAATCCGTTTGCTGCAATGCGTTTTAGCGATATGGTTATTTATTTTATCACGTCGCTGAAGCTGGGGGTAGCGCCCGATAATAGTTCGGCAGGACGGTACATAAATATTCATAAAAAACAGCCTACTAAATTAAAAATTTATCTTCATTCGCTGTTGTCAACGGACGGCGGTGTCTGAATGCGAGGAGAATAATTGCCAAAAAGTCAAATGACACTGATTATTGTTTTACACAGGGTGGAGAAAAACAACCAGAAAATACTGTCATAGCAGGGTAATGGTCGTCGAATTAAGCAAAATTTGCCGAACAACCACAGGTTGAGAACGGACTTCGTAGAACTAAAGCCAAAAACGACAGAAAATAAGTGACAGAAAAACGAGCGCGCGCGCGCGTGTCTGTGTGTGTGTGTATACATTTAAAGTAGTTTGACCCAGATAATACCTGACATATCAAAGAGCGCTGGTACTAACTACATTATCTGAAGGTAATGCTTTCAGCTGAGTAGTCAAAGCTAGGGGAACACTGAATTCCAGAATGAGATTTTCACTCTGCAGCGGAGTGTGCGCTGATATGAAACTTCCTGGCAGATTAAAACTGTGTGCCCGACCGAGACTTGAACTCGGGACCTTTGCCTTTCGCGGGCAAGTGCTCTACCAACTGAGCTACCGAAGCACGACTCACGTAACTTAAAAGTACTGTATTACTAAACAAATAGTTCATATGACGTTAGAAAACTGGTATTGGTTGTATGTCAATGAAAAGTCATTATTTGTTCGATTTTTCGTACACATAACACTAGGTATTGTCGGCAAATAATGAATTTTAACTTCGCTCTGTCGTGTCCATAACTGCAGAAACACCAGAAATATGAAAAAAGTACTAAGACCAACTGTTTAAGAAATTTGTTCCCTTCTTAGACTAGCCTCCTCCTTTGTAGACTGAAGACAAAGGTAGTATTGATATGCTTCCTTGCAACACCCCCAACATTACCTTATAATTCGCATCGAGAAAAACGTAAGGGGTTGTCACTGTAAGAAATCCTCTGAGTCAAAGACAAAGGGAAAGTCACCCCGTGTCACCATTCCGATGTATTTTCGAGCTATATCATTTATAGACTTGCGGATATAAGGGCACACACATTTCATAGGATGACCATAGAACTCCTATAGGTTGTGCATATCTGACAGTTTCCATGCAGTCATATGACGATGAGTTTCGGTAGTTGACAACGTAGTTATTTCAGCAAAAATAGTTGCCAGATTCCTTTTGTGCCTCTGTTTCTTGACAACATGATCACATTCTGAGCGTGTTAGTCGCGCATTTTTCTTTCAGACTGTCGTTCGGAAATGACATCGGTTAGCGTTACCATACGTCCAGTTTTCGGCGGGATTGCCCGGGATATGAAGGTCTGTCGGATACCGGTTAAGGGGACTCGGGACTCACTTTTAGCACTACTTCTGCTGAATTTGCGAATCATACGAACGGAGAGAAACAAGAGTGAGTTTCCTCCTCCAATCACTATACGTGTTTTGAAATACACATTTACCTTTTAAATTAGGGTTATTGGGTTGTTAAGTTACCAGAGCGTTTGTATTCCAATTTGAGCATTTTAGAAATTAGAAAGGATTATCGTTCGGAAAAGATGCTTCGTTCTTCCTTTAATAGTGAAAACAGTCTGTTCCGAAGGAGAAAGTTAAAAGGTATACGGCTTTCAACTGACTGGCTAGAAATCAAAGATTTTTCCTTATGGTTAATGAAAGAAAACGACTTAACAGCAAAGTCTGTGATTATTTTCGATAACATTTGAAGGAAGAAAAACTGTAGTGGATCATCAGGAAACACAAAACACGTTCTGGCACAACAGCAGAATTTGCAAAAATAAAAGTTACAATTTTCTGAAATTGCATCTGTTTATCATGGCGTAAAACACGCCCTTAACTACAAGTCGCTGGGCTGACGAGCGAAATCACATCATTCCTTATTTACTGACAATATTATTGCTTCTAAAATATGGTGTGGAAGAGCTAAGCAACGGCTGTCTTGGCAAATGTTCTTGGCCCTTACAGACAAGATGTAGCCGTTCAGTACTTTGATGTTAACGTCAGAGATTGCTATATTTTTATGACAACTCCACAGAAACCCACAAAGACGTTTGCTTACAATAAATAAAATCACAGAATCTAACAGCTTACATCTGAATCAAGTAAGGGTATACGGTGCTGACTGCTTCAGTGAACTATGGCAAAAACGAAAGTCAGTCCATTTTTAGGATTAATTCCAGCTGAATGTCATTAATAATATCGTGAAACATGGTCTTAAAAACTTCATTATGAGGTAGAGGCATAAGACCTCGAAATTTACAGTGAATTTGGTTATTATGTTTCAAAAAAATGGCTCTGAGCACTATGGGACTTAACATCTATGGTCATCAGTCCCCTAGAACTTAGAACTATTTAAACCTAACTAACCTAACGACATCACACAACACCCATATTATGTTTCAAATGTTCATTTGCTGAGATAATTTTCTGAGGTTGAAGAGACAGTGTTTAAGGAAATATTACGACACGTCCGTACAAGATCCTGTCGCTGCTTTCTGCAATTGCCAGAATTGTAGGCTGCTGGCCTGCCATAAAGTCATATTTTATTTCAAAGCGGAAGGAAGTTTGTTAAAGACTGATTTAGCATTTTTTGATACCAAGAAAAAACTGAACATTCGCTTCCTGCAAGCTATCTATGTTTCCTGCAGCATATTTTCCGCATATCTGAAATAGCTGTTAGAAAACTGTAGAACAGCTCGGTTGCTTCTGTCGGGTAGAAAAGAATAGTAGGGGATGTTAAGAGCAAGGCAGAAAGCAGGAACGAGATAAACTCTTAGGGAAGAAAGTTCATGCCGGCTTATTTGACCGAGCGGCTCTAGGTGCTACAGTCTAGAACCGCGCGACAGCTACGGTCGCAGGTTCGAATCCTGCCTTGGGCATGGATGTGTGTGATGTCCTTAGGTTAGTTAGTTTTAAGTAGTTCTAAGTTCTAGGGGACTGATGACATCAGCTGTTAAGTCCCATAGTGCTCAGAGCCATTTGAAGAAAGTTCTTGAAATTCTGAAAAAAATATCAAAATCACAGAATTTGTGTTTTGAAAATTATGCATAATCTATCTGGTCACGTTACGCTGATTATATGTCCCAAAACCGTGACTTTTGTCACAGCGCTGTGTTCAGTCTGCTTAAAAGTTTTTTGCTTAAAGAACAAGATTTTCGTCTGCAGTGGCAGTATTTTTAAAGGTTACTGACAAATTGGATCTCAGCCTGGATGAAGACCAGTTATACAGTGTATTATGTAATTTACGGAATACAGAAAGCAAATCTCGGTAGATTTCTCTAAGCAGCAGACCACAATTGACGTCTCCCATTCCCAACTGCTTAGGCTTATAGCATACATATTTTAAATTCCTACCAGCAACTCGTTTGCTGAAATAATTATCAATATGATGAAGAACCAATGCTCAGACGAAATAAATCTGATGTACATGGCCTTAATGAAAAGAGAACTTCAAATGTAAGTGAACTTTCGGGAATGTTGTGGTGAAAGGGGGGCAGTGACGCACTACTGAAAGCAGCAAAGAGCAGCACGAAATATGCATTCAGAAATACAGAAAGTGGTGTTACTGTTTGAAAGTTTCTTCAAGATTTTGTATCTTTTTTTATCTGAACTTTGAACTGAACTTACAATACAATGCCTTTATATGTTCATTTAAACATTATTTCATGTTTATATGAGAAATCTGTACATTGCAAATAAGAATGAAACGGAGATGATTTTACTTTTAATTTTTGTCTTACCACAATATTAAAAGTAAATTTTGATATGTTTAGCAATTATAGGCACAACACATTTGTTACATTGATTATTGTACACTGCTGGCCACCGTAAATGCAACACCCTGAAGGAAGCTTCCGAATCAAGTGAAATTTACACCATGAGTTTGCAGCTATGAGATATGCAACTGATCAGAATTTCAGCGCAGACGCACATCACGCGCGCCTGTGGCGCCACCTCATAGCGCTATTTAAGGCTTGGCGATTTCGACGAGTGTACGTTCGGCACGTGTGTTTACCTTGTGGTTGTTTCACAAGACGATCAGTTATGCCTCGTGGACAACAGCGAACATCTTTTGATCAAGTATCCGAGTTCGACAGAGGAAGGATAGTGCCTTACCGAGATTTTCGATTATCATACAGAGAAATCGCTAGTCGTGTTGGACGAAACCAAATAACTGTAATGCGGATATGTGACCGTTGGATGCAGGAGGGTACGATAGACCGACGTGGTCGATCGCATTCACCTCGGTGCACCACTGCATGTGCTGATACGCAAATTGTGCGCATGGCAGTGACGGATCGCTCAGTGACATCCCGAACCATAGGACAGCACATTGCGTCTGTAACGCATCATCCGGTGTCTGCGCGTACCATTCGACGCCGTTTACAGCAGAGTGGTATGTCCGCAAGGCATCCATTGCTTCGTCTACCATTGTCGCAGAACCACAGACGTCTCCGTCGCCAATGGTGTGATGACAGACGGATGTGGACGGCAGAATGGAATGACGTTGTCTTTACTGACGAGGCACGCTTCTGTCTGCAGCACCACGATGGTCGGATTCGAGTGTGGAGACACCGTGGAGAGAGGATGCTGGACAGCTGCATTATGCACCGCCACACTGGTCTTGCACCGGCTATTATGGTATGGGGCGGTATTGGATAGTACTCTCGCACGCCTCTAGTATGTATTGCCAGTACTTTAAATAGCCGGCGCTACATATCCGAAGTGCTGGAGCCAGTTGTCCTTCCTTACCTTCAGGGCTCGGCCACAGCCATATTTCAACAGGATAATGCGCGACCACACGTGGCACGCATTGTCCAAAGGTTCTTCGTCAATAACCAGATTGAATTGCTTCCCTAGCCGGCTCGCTCTCCGGATCTTTCGCCGATAGAAAACGTGTGGTCCATGGTTGCTCAACGAGTGACCCAGATTACATCCCCAGCTGCCACACCAGATGATATTTGGCAACGTGTGGAAGCTGCTTGGGCTGCTGTACCCCAGGAACACATCCAACATCTCTTTGACTCAATGCCGAGATGTGTGGCAGCGGTGATCTCCAACAATGGCGGCTACTCTGGCTACTGATTCTGGCAGGAACCACATGTCACAGATGTCTGTAAACGTAATCATTTGATACTTGGTCAACATGTTATCTACAAAATAAATTTTGTTGTGCTACCTCTTGTCTTTCTTGGTGTTGCATTTACGGTGGCCAGCAGTGTATTTGTGGTAAGCTATTATCATTATCTTCGTTCCGTTTGATCGAGAAGTTGTCCAGCGAAGTGTCCTTTGAAAGGGGATATCGCTACTCACAGCACTCAGCCCGAAATGCTTCTTCTCGCATTCCATTTATCCTACTGTGTCATCAAGGACTATCCTCGCACGGTGAATGTTGGTACAGTTTCCAGTTTCTACGAAAGAAACACAAAGACTGGCTGCGTTAGGAAAGACAAGTGGAGTTCTATGCAGCCGCGGGAGGAACGTGGGACAGCTTACTCAGCAAGGCGTCCCGTCCCGACACACGAGCCCCACAGGTATCTCTGGAAAACAAAGAGAACAAGCATCGTCTAGTGCTGACAAGCGATAGCGTAAACAGTAGCTGCAAACGGCGGCTCGCTAGGGAGAAGTTCTTCTTGATGGCCGCATGTTCGTGCGTCTTGCGGTACAACGGTACATATGCGATGAAGTGGCTAATTTCGCTTGTGGGAATTTCAGGTAGCGTGGCTTGTTTCACTTGTGGGAAGTCCCGGCAGATTATCTGAATGTCATTCCCTAACACGTTGCTGCCCAGTCCAGCTGTTTGCGAGTGTTGCTATGTTGACAGGAACATGTTGAGGACTGGGACTGTTATTCCTACTAGTGGCCAGTGAGACGATATCGTGCAAGCCCTTGTGGATTTCGCCCGGTTGGACATAGCTGTATCTCGCTTACGCTGAGCAGTAGCGTGGTACTAAACGTGGGAGCTGATATTGTAATCTTGCACGGAATTGACGTCACCGCTCATCGGAAGAGTCCACTATGTACTGTCGTGTGTGTGTGTGTGTGTGTGTGTGTGTGTGCGAGCGAGCGAGAGAGAGAGAGAGAGAGAGAGACAGACAGAAATTGCGTCGAAGCCAAGGTTCGCTAATCTGTCCCAGTCCTCGTTTAGCCCCTCGGTGCAGATCACGAAGTTATCCTATAGTGGATTATACGTACGGCAGCCTGCGCTGGCACTTGACATACTAATGAAGAGTTGGTAATTGAGTCCATAGTGTACAGTAGTCGAGTAGTAAATGCTCAACTTCTTATATGTCAGGAAATGTTTTGGAAGCCATAATGCCGCAGATGTGCAACAGATGGAGAGAAAAAAAAAAGATTTATATTCAGTGAGAAACGGAGAGCATTTTTTTGTGTAAAATGTGCTCCATGGCTCTAATCTACAGGGTGTCCATAACTAAAGTTTCAGTTTAAAAACGCTGTAGAAAGAGAAACACTGCTCTGAATGACGTCAAATTTGAATAGCATATTATCGACGCCGGGGGAAATGTCATGGAAAAAAAATAACCAAAATTTCATCAATAGATGGTGTCGTAACGTAAATGGAATCCGTTACAAATGACAGATTAATCGCAATACGATGGTTATGGTTTGAGGTGCATATTACACCATGCGTACTACACGAATTCGTGAGTACTGCGCAAGTTCGTCACAGCAAGAATTGCGGTACTGTTAGTTGGGTAAGCCCATCCACTACGGCAAGGTCGTACCGCATCGGGTGGAAAAAGCCGTTTTTAATTCTCCTGAAGTGAAAAACTGCAGAAAAAGTAAAATGACATCGGTTTCCCGTTTGTTGTGAGACTGGCGCAAGACTTGTTTGATATGTTGTCCACCGTTTTCTGCCACAAGTTGAAATCGAGAAACAGCATGTTCCCCAACAGATTGGAGTGTCTCGGGGTCAGTTTCAGAATGCATTGGGCTATGCGTTCCTTTAATGCAGCTACACTCGTGATTGGATCACTGAAAACAACATCTTTCAGGTAACCCCACAGCCAGAAGTCACACGGTTGAAGATCAGGTGATCTGGACGGCCAGGCTGTAGGGTAATGACGGCTGATGGCTCCAGCATTTCCGAAATGCCTCTTCAACAGTCACTTCACTTGCCGTGCAATGTGCGGACGAGTATAAAAGTCGTCCTACCCTCACATCCACGTTGTTGAGGCGTTGGAGGGACAGTTTCAAATTTTAGACGTATTGACGTACGTCCTACAACTGTGAAAGACCTATGTAAATATACGATGTGGAGAACTTATGAGTGCTGTACAGAATGTTTTGATGTAAATTTTCTTGATAACTTCAGCTATTAACTTAGGTAAGCCCTTCTACGTGTTAACCTGTCCTACCAAGATGTTTTAATTGTATTTTTATGTAGAATTGAAAACCTTGCTTCATACTTGAAGTAGTCAATAAAACTTTATTCACTAACAACAACCTATGGTGGTAACATGGATTTCTTCAAAGAAATATACAGCAAAGCAGTGAAATATGCCGCCTGTCACATGTTTAGGCTTAGTTTGGTGCTCATTGCTTTCACCTAGTACACCTAGTAGAATGATCTTCCGGCATTATAACTCGTATCTAGCTATTGATAAAATATCGTTGGTTATTTGAATTTTTGCTTCACTGTGTGGCTGTCTTAATATTTGGTTTCACCATGTGTGTATTATGATACATGCACATCATGACCACTTGCAGAGGGCTGATGGGCTGATTAACAAGGGATATTGATCTTCCTAAACAAACACACACACACACACACACACACACACACACACACACACACACAGAAACTTGTAATGAAAAAGTAAAAACTACTCCGCAGGGGTAGGTGCGATAACAGCTGGTAACACAGTTGTCACGTGTCTGGAAGAGACACGGAGTACTTCCGTTGTGGTATTTTTTTTCTCGCATTTGCCTTACTAGTCTATTGCACACACACTTTCCTCGCAGTGGAAACGATAATCAGCTTATGGCTGACTACAATCTGCACGAACTAGTGAGCGACGTAATTGAAAGAAACCGGATTGAAATTTCTCACCGGCCTTCATTACTGTATTACATACGGTGTTTCAGACCCATCTTTTTAATTTAAAAAATGTGTATTTATTTAACCCTATGCATTTAGTTTTACTCAGTTTATAGGTCGTCAGTGGTCTGGAACTGAACATATTTACAATTTTTATTTATTCTAGATCTAAAATCTATTCGTTTCTTAAGCTGTTGAGTGTGATTTTTACTTAATGCATTTCCATCTACTTTTTGTGTGCATCACAAAGTGTTGTCTGTGTGTCTTTCAGGTATTCCTGCGTTTCGCACAGGTGTTGTCGGTCTAGAGTTACTACAACTTGTAGCGCTACAAGTTTCATCCGACAAGTAGCATTAGAAGATACGTATACACCAAATAAAACAACGTATTACACGTACGAAAAAACGTATAAAAAGAACTTTTTAGTTAAAATGAAAACCGAATGTAGCAATTAAGTTGGCAACACTACACCCACAAAATGCCCAGATATAACTCTCGGCAGAATAAGGTAGGTATGTTAGTGGTGCAATATCTAGTTGTTTTACGACGAGGAACGTAAAGGGCTGTATGTATGAGTAAGACTAGGCCATAAACACCAGCGCCAAACGCAAAAGTACCTGGAAAAAACATGTAGGTATACGACACTTCGGGATGTAAGCAAAAATCAGTTGGAAATGCAATACGTAAAAATCACTCTTCAGGTAGCTTATGAAGTCAACTGCTTTTGTTTTATCTAAATAAAACGAAACGCGTGTAGAAAAGTAAATATCAACTTTGCAAAGACTGATCTGAAATACTTAAGGTAATCGTGTATAAGCTATAGACAACATTGCCGTAAAAACGAAGACTTCTTATTAAGGTTTACCGTTGTTTCCGAATATCAGTTTCGTCGAATATCGCAATATTTCCTTGCATAAACTCTGTTTTTGTCTTCGCACTCAGTCTTTAATAAGCTACTAGTTCACAGTAATTTGATCTAACGTTTATCATTCCTTACGTGTCGTTTCAGAAAGAGTCGGAGGCTACCACCGTGCCATGAGGTACAGTGTTTAAGACTCAGGACTCCATTCTGTAGGAGCGGGATTCGAATATCCGTCCAGCCTTCCAGATTTATTTTTTCCGTGGTTTCCTTCAATCGCTTAAGCCAAGTTGCTGGGATGCTTCCCTAGAAGAGGATAAAGTCGATTTTCATCCCTGAACTTCTTCAATCCGTGTTGGTGTCTTCCAGCTAAAGAGCTCTACAAGAACCAAATATTGGTATGTAATGGTGGAAGAAAACACGTTTACTATCGCTGTGGCGGTGCATAGTACAGGGTGTTTCAAAATGAATATACCGGATTTAAGACATTTGTGGCATTTACTACGTTCAACTTACAATTGTAAATAATACACCAAATGGAACAGCAACTCAAACAGTTTTGTTTGTATACCTGTGCTCAATGGGAAGAATACGGTATGACAAAGAGTGACTGAAAAATGTTTTGAACGTGTGCGAGTCTTTCTCGCTTAGTCCCAAGGAATATCCCCGCGGAAAGTTTATGGGACTTTCTTCTTCGGTGAATCAACTGTTACTGAAGTTTCTTATCCTGATTTGCTACAGCTATGGCCCGTGCCTCAACGGGAAGAAGCTGAACAACACACCTTTATTTGGGAGCTAGATGGTGCGCCGCCTCACTAGCGTAACTTAGTACGCGACTGGTTAAACGACGACGTATCCGACCGGTGGACTGGGCGCATGGGACCAGTTGACACAGCATTTTATGCATGACCTCCACGTTCACACACGATCTGACGCGATCACGTGTATGTGCCTCCGCTACCAGTTGATCTATCTGACTATAGAAATAGTGTTATTGCAACAGTTACTCCTGACACATTGATCAAGGTTTCGGAACAACTAGCCTATCGACTCGACGTGTGATCGTTGTTCACACTGAAAAATTGTAAGAAAAACTGTTTGTGTTTCTCTTTCATTTGGTGTATTATTTATAGTTGTAAGGTGAATGTAATACGTAATACAAAGCCTTAAAACCCGAATATTCATTTTGAAACACCCTGCATTGAAGGGAAACATGTTTATTGAAAAGTCGGAGGGAAATAAATCGGATAATTTGAAATATTGTGCTACAGTAACAAGTTAAAAATGAACTGGACGGATAGAATGCGAATGGAGAGGTACTACAATCAATTATAGTAGTAGTCTGTGAATACCGATATCTGAATAAGTGACGATTTTAGTGGGAATGTTTATAAGCCAACAGCAATAATTGCCTAACAAGGGAACCTCCCCATCGCACCCCCCTCAGATTTAGTTATAACTTGGCACAGTGGATAGGCCTTGATAAACCGAACACAGATCAATTGAGAAAACAGGAAGAAGTTGTGTGGAACTGTGAAAAAATAAGCAAAAATATACAAACTGAGTAGTCCATGGGCCACATAGGCAACATTAAGGAGCACGTGAGCTGAGGAACGCCGTGGTCTCGTGGTAGCGTGAGCAGCTGCAGAAGGAGAGGTTCTTGGTTCAAGTCTTCGCACAAGTGAAAATTTTACTTTCTTTATTTTTGCATAGTTATTATCTGTCCGTTCGTTCATTGACGTCTCTGTTCACTGTAATAAGTTTAGTGTCTGTGTTTTGCGACCGCATCGCAAAACCGTGCGATTAGTAGACGAAAGGACGTGCCTCTCCAATCGGAACCGAAAACATTTGATTGCAAGGTCATAGGTCAACCGATTCCTCCACAGGAAAACACATCTGATATATTCTATACGACACTAGTGACGGCATGTGCGTCACATGACAGGAATATGTTGTCGACCCACCTAACTTGTACACTTGACGAATGGGTAAAAAGATTCTTCTACCTTGCCCGATTCAGGATTTCTTGTGGATGTGATAATCACTCCCAAAAAAGTGATGAAAACATAAGAGTTTGTCACATAAACTGAAAATAAAAAATTAAAGTTTTCACTCGATGGAAGATTTGAATCAAGGACCTTTCGTTCCGCAGCTGCTAACGTTACCACGAGACCACGGCGCTCCTGCAATACCAGTGTCCTTGATGTTGCCTATCTTCCCATGGACTACTCAGTTTGTATATTTTGCTTATTTTTTCACAGTTCCACACAACTTCTTCCTGTTTTCTCAATTGATTTGTGTTCAGTTTTTCAAGGCCTAACCAATGTGCCAACTTATAACTAAATCTGAGGGGGGTGCGATGGGGAGGTTCCCTTGTAAGTAGTACTGGAAGGAATTATAGACAGAAGAAGAAAAGTGTAGTAATCGTTTACGGACAGCGTATGAAAGGACACTGAATGTGGAGTTAAAAATTACGCTGCTGTTGAATAATTCGGTGACAGTACCAAACCATAGTGTATATGCTGTATATTTATGGAGTGAGCATAACCTACTGCGCATATTCTCGACATCAAAGCGGGCTAATCACGTGATTTTGGGACGACACTGCTCGTCTACAATTTGCGACAATAACTTAACTCGAATATTGCACGTAATAGCCTTGCTTTATATATGTTTCAGCACGTTTGGGTTATGGTTACAGCAGTGGAACAGTATTGTTGTTTCTACGGAGTCTGGAGCCGAGCGACCGCTACGGTCGCAGGTTCGAATCCTGCCTCGGGCATGGATGTGTGTGATGTCCTTAGGTTAGTTAGGTTTAATTAGTTCTAAGTTCTAGGCGACTGATGACCTCAGAAGTTAAGTCGCATAGTGCTCAGAGCCATTTGAACCATTTTGTTTCTACGGATGTAAGGAGAAGTATTTGAAAGAAGGACCAGTTACTTTCCGTAGGTATGAACATCAAATGACTAATTATAAACATCATATTGATAGGAGGCACTCTATATGTTGAAAGATACCGAGCCAAGGTATTGTAAAGTCTTGTATTGTATAGACAATTTCTGTCATTTTATGGCATGTGTTAACGAGGCAGGTGCTAGATAAATTTACCGGTGTGTTCGACTAAAGTCACACTCAATGTGTACGTGATGGAGCTATGTTCATATGCAGATAAAATTTGTACATACCAGTCTGATTAATTTTCCTCCGGTTTATGCAGGTGCTAAAACCCTTGTTTTTCTGCGTGAGACAGCTTCCTATACAGTGTCACTGTAATGCAGTTAATTATAAACTGATTCAAAAATATAATGAGGGCAATACAAAACTTAAAAAAATTAATTCGAGCATAGATTTTGTATTTTTTTATGATTAGTGTATGGTTTTACTTTTCTGATGAGATGGTGAAAAGATGTTACAAATATTTTACTTGTCTACAAAAGCCAGAAGAGTAAATAAAGAAAATTTAAAATTAGTAATGGACAAGCAGGAGGTGCAAACCACTTGTCACATGTACTGCAACAGTTCCATTGTCCCAAATGCGCAGCCGGCCGCTGTGGCCGAGCGGTTCTAGGCGCTTCAGTCCGAACTGCGCTGCTGATACGGTCACAGGTTCGAATCTTGCCTCGGGCATGGATGTGTGTAATCTTCTTAGGTTAGTTCGATTTAAGTACTTCTAAGTCTAGGGGACTGATGACCTCAGATGTTAAGTCGCATAGTGCTTAGAGCCATTTGAACCATTTTTTAACCAAATGCGTTATTTTTTCGGGACACTTCGAAGCCGTCTGCGGTGTGATTACAACGTAATTAAGTACAATAGATATTCGCCAAAATGAGTAAGTGCAATAAAGCGTTAAAAATGTTGCTGGCTGTCCGTTCTAACCCCCTTACCGAAAAAAATTAAATAAAGAGGAATCTGAGCTATAATACTGTGGTGAAAAAGCAGAATACTATTGCTCTTCACATCTTAAAGCCAACTTCAGTTCCTGGTATCAAATTGTTACTATGTTTGCAAAACACACGGTACTTCTGAAAATGATCTATCTGTACCAACGAAGTAATGACACTCAGAATATGCTAAGCTGTTCTGGCTGAAATGCGTCATCCCAAAATCACTTGACTTGAACTGCAGCAGATGTTGCGGACAGAATTCTCGTTCTGCACTTCCGAATGCTCACTCCATAGGTATGTATACATTATGCATCAAACGAGTGTAAACACATGAAAGCAGTTGTCATCCAAGGGCTACCAGATGGTCTGCATATAAAGAAAGAGTACATTGAGGGTTTGTTACCAAACAAGGAAGAATAGTTACGTAACATGCCTACGGAATTTCTAAAATCATTTTTCAGATTAGTGTGTAGGATCCACAAGATGGAGACATACCGTTGAACTTGGTGAATCGTATCATCCATATAATCCCGGAAGGGGAAAGGGCAGAGAAGTGCGCGAACTGTCCTTCAGTAAGCTTGGCAGTAAACCAAACAATGACGAACATGTTCAGGAGCAATAGAAAAGAGATTAGTGACAGGTTTGGCATTAGAACTAAGGACCACATGGAGGATCATCCTAAGGAATTTTGATTCCTAGGAAGCAAATCATGACGGACAACGCAAAGAGGAAATAGGAAGTAGACTAGCAAAAACGTGGGCAGTATTCATCCCGAAACGAAGTCTACCGATATCAAATACTGGCCTTAATTTTAGAAAGAAATTTCTGAGAATGTACTCTCTAGCACAGCATTATATGGCGGTGAATCATGGGCTGGGGGAAAAACAGTGAAAGAAGAGAATCGAAGCGCTTAAGATAAAAAAGGTTCTCCGCTGAGGCGAAGGAAACAATATTAGGAAGACACTAACTAGTATAAGGGATACGACGATAGCATAAGTGTCAAGACATCAGGGAATAACTTCCATCATGCACTAGTAGGATGTTTCACAACACGAGGGCCACTTGTAAACCGTGGACAGCGCTGGTCGAGAGTGGAAGACGAGATAAAAGTCATCGGGAGCTTCAGGAATTCCACTTGTGACTCGGTTTCGTCAAGGTCAACGAGTAGAATTCCTCTGTCGCTATCCTGAACTTCTCACAAGTACAGGGCAGGCGCGCGGCGTTGGGTGGCTGCTGATGGAGTAAACACAGAACATGCTACAATACAATTGTAATTCGTCGAGTTGGTAGTTGCTCAGACACAACTATTCGCAAGAACGACTCGTTTGACTTTTGCTCATTTAATATCCTGACACAAGAAGGAAGGACGGTTGGTGTTTTACCACAGCTATGATTATGAGAGAGAGAGAGAGAGAGAGAGAGAGAGAGAGAGAGAGAGAGAGAGAGGGAGAAAGCTTTGCTCAGATATTTTACTACTGGAGGGGAAGGAAGTGGCCATGGCCCTTTTAAGCAACCATCCCATCATTTACATGGCGTGAGCTGGGTGACGGCAGAAGACCGATATCTGGATGGCTAATCCGAGAACTGAACCCGGGTCTCTCGAATGCAAGTAAGGGCGTTCAGTTCCAGTGGTGATATTGCTGAATTACTATTCACTGAGACACTTGATCGGCTTCTCGGCAAACTATCGATGTCAACGAGTCTTTCGAACAATACTCTGGATGTAGGTAGCGAGGCTATACCTAACCAATTTTAATCCAGATATTGATTATCTCATAGGTGAAAAAAAAAATTCCGTTGTTCTTTTTAATATTGACCGCTCGATTTTGAGTTTTGATCTAGCGGTGGTAGTGAATACAGGGTGTTTGCAAATTCCCGTTACAAATTTGTGGGACGTCTAGAGGGGATTGAGTGCATAATATTCTGAATAGGAACTCATGTCCGGAAGTGTACCGTTTCCGTTCCACGACGGTTTCAGTTCAGATGTTCAACTCATCCATTTCTACTTGAGGAATTGATGAAGTACAATTATTAGCTAATAATTCGAAACGACACATAACGAAACATCCATTTATCACTTAAGCACATTTGTAAGTATTAACACTTAAACATTACGTGTTTACATTATTCCAAAACAAAAAAGAACTGTACTCACAGAAAAGTACTGATGCATTACAACAATGGCTCGATGTGGCGAGCACCATCGTTGTTACAGACATTGTACCTGCGAAGCATGTTATGATACAATCTCTCCATTCCACCTGGCGTCTCTTCAATTTCTAGTGAAGCGGCCAGAAGTGTCAGCAGATCTTCCTCTGTACAGGAGTCTCATACGATCCCACAAGAAGTAGAACACTTCAACCCGTCTATCCTATTGCATACCAGGGCAAGCAGCTCTGAGACATTTCTCTTTCCCGTAGCAGAGGTGGACGCGTTACACATCTGCATTGAAACCTTGGTAGAACCCAAACGGTACGTTTCCGGACATGGGTTCATACTCAAAATATTATGTACTCACTCCCCTCTAAAAATCCTAAAAATCCTACAAGTTTGTAACAGGGACTTCTGAACACTCTGCACAATAAGTCTTTCCTTTATAAAACACACACACACACACACACACACACACACACACACACACACACACACACACACACACAAACACACACACTCACTCACTCTCTGTGGTTCAAATGGTTCAAATGGCTCTGAGCACTATGGGACTCAACATCTTAGGTCATAAGTCCCCTAGAACTTAGAACTACTTAAACCTAACTAACCTAAGGACATCACACACACCCATGCCCGAGGCAGGATTCGAACCTGCGACCGCAGCAGTCCTGCGGTTCCGGACTGCAGCGCCAGAACCGCTAGACCACCGCGACCGGCACTCTCTGTGTTTTACTTGTATATTTAGTTACTTCTCTAAGATTTTATTGCAAAATAGGTGGCCCGCACTGCTAAAAAGATTGGGGGTCGGGCTCTAGAAAATCCTAGAGGGCAGAAATTGTAAAGGAAGACCGAGATTGGATTATACGCAACAAATAACTGAAATTGTTGGCTCTAAGAGCTACTGTGAGGTGAAGAGGTTGGCACAGGAGAAGAAGTCGTAGCGGGCCGCATCAAACCAATCAGAAAATTAGCCGATGTTCCAAAACAAGGTTAATCCACTTACTACTAGTACCACAGCTCATCCCACTTGTGCCCATTACACAAATACTTTCGTCTTTGCAGTCAGCGTAGGGGATTCATGATATTACGTCACTGCTGATACGCAGCGGCTATTAGTGATAACTTCTTTCATTGTAGGATTCCGTATAATGTAACGATATCCGAAAACAGTCATTTAGACTGTTACACTCTGTAAAACGAGAGTACAGGCGCAAAAACGCCTGCTGAGCAAATACGTTGAGCAGCCGCCGAAGGTGTCCGCACTACAGATCGAAAGATACGGAATTATTAGATGTAGTCGACAATAGGTCAATTAGCAGACACATTTTACCTGTTCATGTAGTATCATGTGTTATCGTTACAGAGAAACGGTGCTGACTGTGCCGTGATTTGTCTCCAGTTGTGCAACCGTAATCAACTAAAGCAAACCGACTGATCCAACTATCTGTTCTGACTATGCAGTGTTTCCGGAAATGTTTCGTACTGCTGTGTCTACTTCCGATGTAGTAAGGACGCTTGTTTAGAAAGTCCAAGTGGCTCGTGAGTTGTGAAGCCTCAGACATCCTGGAGGAGCTTCGAGCTCCGCACGTGATCTTTTTCGTGTCACTGCGTTAAGTGGCTTAAACGCTCTCAGGGCCGAGGTGCTCTAATGAGTCCAGTTTACGAGCTTGGCAGGATGTAAGGTAACCTGCAGCTGAGCAAAGGGTATCTGCCCTTGCACTGCAGTGTCTGCGTACAGCTTTCCGCTGTGAAATTGGCACACTTGAACACAAATGTATGCCCATCAGAATGCAACACGGAATCAAATATACGAGGTGCGGCTAGAAAAAAACCGGACTGATGCTGGAAAAAACATTTATTTACAATTATTTACAATTTCATGTTATCTCCTTCAATGTACCCTCCTCCTCGGTCTCTACACCGCTCCATACGAATTTTCCATTGTTCATAGCAATGCTGCAGATCATTTTCGGTAAGTCTATACATTACTTCCGTCGCTTTTTCTTTTACTGCTTCAACAGTCTCAAATCTAGTTCCTTTCAAAGCTGACTTGACTTTAGGGAAAAGAAAAAAGTCACAGGGGGCCAAATCAGGTGAGTAGGGTGGATGATCTAAGATGGGAATGTTGTGTTTTGCCAAAAATGTCTTCACTGACAACGCACTGTGAGCTGGGGCATTGTCTTGGTGAAGGATCCATGACTTTTTTCTCCACAAATCGTTCCGTTTTCTCCGTACTCGCTCACGTAGGGTAGCCAGGACGCTAATGTAGTAATGCTGATTCACTGTTTGTCCCTCTGGTACCCAATCAATGTGCACAATCCCTTTGATGTAAAAAAAAAAAACAATCATCATTGCCTTGAATTTCGATTTTGACATTCGTGCTTTTTTTTGTCGTGGAGAACCAGGAGTTTTCCGATGCATCGATTGGCGTTTAGTTTCGGGATCGTAAGTAAAAAACCACGATTCATCGCAAGTAATAACATTTTGTAAGAAGGTGGGATCACTTTCAATGTTTTCCAGGATGTCAGAACATATCATTCTTCGGCGTTCCTTCTGTTCAATTGTGAGACACTTTGGAACCATTTTTGAACACACTTTGTTCATGTTGAAACTTTCATGAAGAATCTGCCTAACACTTTCCTTGTCAACTCCTGTTAACTCAGACACTGCTCTAATTGTTAAACGGCGATCTTGTCGAACAAGTTTACCGATTTTTTCAATGTTTGCATCAGTTTTTGCTGACAATGTTCTGCCATTGCGAGTGTCATCACTGGTGTCTTCGCGGCTATCTTTAAATCGTTTAAACCACTCAAACACTTGTGTTCGCGATAAACAATCATCGCCGTACACTTGTTGTAACTTTACAAACGTTTCACTTGCAGATTTTCCTAGTTTGAAACAAAATTTGATGTTAACACGCTGTTCTTTCTGTACACTCAACATTTTCCGACGCACGGACAAAACGTCAACTACTTAAAACAGACGCCACGGGCAGACTGAGTGCAGGAGGCAGATGAAACTCGAGCAGTGGGCGGAGCGAGAGTCACGTGATAGGCCACGCGACTTTCAGCCTTATTGCATTCGTTTTATTGTTTCACCAGTACTAGTCCGGTTTTTTTCTAGCCACACCTCGTACATACGGGGGGAGGGGGAGTGTGAACAAAAATATGGAAACTCCGCGAGAAATGCTTGCTTGAACATAAATACAGGTGCTAACCAAGCCTGCAGGTTGCGCTGTTGTATTGCACCTGTGCATTGTCTTCAATAGGTTGCGGTTGCAAGTGTCAGTCGTTTTCGGAACAGTGTCCTATATAGTTGTGAGTGCGTTGTGCCGGAACTCAGTGCACTGGAACGTGGGGAAATTGTTGGTGCTCGTGTATGTTGGGTGCTTCCGTAACCAAAGAAGCCGGAGTGTTTGGTGTTTCAAAAGGCCGGGTATCGGCTATTTTTAGAGCATAAAGGTAAAGCGGAAAAACATCTCCTAAGTCATTAGCTGGACGAAAGTGCGTCTTTGAATGATTGGGACGGACGGTCATTGAGGAGGATTATGACGAAAAATAAAGAGGACGGCAGCTGCTAGTGTCCCTGCAGAACTGAATGTCGCACTCGAAAATCCTGTCAGCACCAAGTCAAGACGAAGGGAGCTCCATAAGAAGGGAACTGCAGGGCAAGCGGGAATTCCAAAACTAGTGAAACATCGAACCATAACAGGAAAACGTGGTGCCGAAGCCGTGAAACCTGTACTGTGGAGCAGTGGAAGAATTACATTTGGTCGGATGAGTCTTGCTCCCCAGTTTTCCAATTTCTGGTCGAGCTTACATCCCAAGAGTGAAACATTGCGTGGGTTCGGTATGTATTTGGGCAGCCAAATCGTGGTATTCTATGGGCCCCATGGTTACCCTGCAATGGCGCATTACTACCAAGGACTATGTGACCGTTTTGGCTGATCATGTCTGTCCAATCTTACAGTGTTCCACAATGGCGATCCTATGTAGCAAGACGACCGCCCCCCCCCCCCCCCCCCCGAAGATAGACTATGGCATCTCCCCTGGCCGCTACTGTCACCAGATCTCAGTATAATTGAGTCCTTTTGGTCTACTTTGGAGAGAAGAGTGCGTTATCACTATGCACTTTCATAATCATTACCCGAGCCTTCCACTGTTTTGTAGGAAAAATTGTATAAGATTACTCTGAAAACCAGACAGGACCTGTGTTTATCTATTCCGAGACGAATGGAAGCTGTTTTGGATGTCACCGATTTCTCTACACCGTATTAGACATGGTAACCTGTTATAAAGCTTTTCCGTCGCCGTCAGGCTCGCTAATACAGCAACCGTGCAAGGATTATTTTGAAGAAAAACCGTCATGGTTGCGAAAATTATCTTATGGTCCTATCATGCATAGCTCGAAAAAATATCAAAGAAGCGTCCATGGACCATTAGAAAGAATCTTAAGTTTGCTGCTACGCTGTGAAATAAGCATACGTCAAAATTGGTGCTAAACGAGCGTGTACCTGTACAATAAATAAGAGTAATCGGAAAATCCTTAAAAACGAAGAAGTACTGCAACAAAGGCAAAATGAAAAGTGCACAGTGATGGCAGGCGCGGCAGTGCAACAAAAGGACCTCACATACTGAACTGCAGACATGTGGCTTCATTTAAAGAGTATAGTGATATTGGCTGCCACGGATGAAGACGTCAGTCATGTTAACATATCAGAGTTGGACTAAGCGACTCGTGGAGCTTAGTGACGACAGCTCACACAGATGGCGAGCGTGAGTGGTTTCAAAATATAAATTTAAGTAAAACCATATAATTGTCGCGCCTTCCGTCATGTGTGTATTGAAGGTAATGTTTGTACTTTTCATTTTGCCTCTGCTGCAGTACTTCTTCGTTTTTCAAGATTTTATTATTCCGGTTATTTATTGTATAGGTACACTCACGTTTAGCGCGAGCTTGACGCATGCTGATTTCACGGCGTAACAACAAACGTAAGTTTTTTTATAATGGTTCGTAGACGCTTCTTTGATATTTCTATTTTGAACCGTGCATGATAGGACCATATGATTGGCGATTTATATTTCCTTTCTTGTTTGTTTCATAAATCTGATGATGCGTCATTAAACAACCAAGACTGTTTTTCATTAAAAAGAATGGTAAAGTGTTGGTTGGTTGATTTTTGGGGGGGGGGGGGGGTGGAGGGGACCAAACAGCGAGATCATCTGTCCCATCTGACTAGGGAAGGATGCCGGTTGTACCCTTTCCACTGTCGTGGCATTTGCCTGAAGCGATGCAGAAAAATCACGGAAAATCTAAATCTGAATGGCCGAACGCGGGTTTGAACCATCGTTCTCCCGAAAGCGAGTCCAATGTGCTAACCACTGTGCCGGTAACGTGTTGTGTTTTTGGTGTTTCCATATATTCGTCTACGACCTCTATATACCTCATGCTGTTAGCGGGAGCAGGAAATGGCGCCATAAAATATCTGCATTAAGTCCCTGATGTTGACTGCGTGCTAGGCTGAAGATTAAAACAGTTTTGTGGAGCTGCATGGAGCTGACGAAGTTGACGAGCCGTCGGAGCAGCCCTTGCGATTTGTGGATCCTGTGTGACTGAGGTATTGTTTTAAGAGTGTTTTGTATACTCAGTCGGGATTGCGGATGTAGAATTTGGATTAATCATATTTTTCTTAAGTGGCTTCGTGTTGCGGTTTAGTCAGCGGGCTCGCACTAGGTACACAGAGACCTCATATCAGGTCGCGAAGCCTGTAGCTGTATGGAGATGGTGTTGGATGAAAGTGACGTATATGGTGAGGTCCAATTGACACCAATAACATATATTTATCTGTGGCTGCCTGCTGTTTTTTGTCTGACCTTTTTCCCCCTTTTCACTTTGAATTGTTATCCTGTTTTGTTATGGAAGAGATAATTGGTGGTAGGTGCTAGTAGCCAGCTAGAGGCGGTGTGGTGACTGATGCGATGTGCTTTTACCGATCTATTGATAGGTTCTGGGATTTTATCTAAAAATAGATTGCTACGGGACTTTCCGGAGTGGTATAGGAGTGATGGCAATTTTAACCCTGCCTCGGGAGCCAACTTATTTAGACTGCTTCAGTAGAGTAGCAGAACACAGGCTTAGTCCGAATCCTTCAATAAACGCTTCCCAGTGAGCGTGTGGAGCTGTACACCGCATAGTTTGTTTCGTACGCCGCACAGATCTAAGGCTGCTTGTCTGCTTGCATTTGTTACAGGAGAGCAGACGTTTATGCTACCTCTTATCCTGAGGGTGGAACAGTGGTTTGCGATGTTGCCATCTTGTTATTACTCGACAGACCTCCGCCTCTGAATTCGACTTCGTAGGATCTTTCCTGGTGTCTTCACTTAAAACTTCGGGCTGACAGGCCGTGGTCGATGTATAAAACTCTCCCCTAGTGTTTCGTGTCCGACTGCGGGAGACACTCCGAGGGAAAACCACGAACTTTACCGGAGGATGTCTCCCACAGTCGGAGTCGGAACGTTAGGGTAGAGTTTTATATATTGACCAGGGCCTGTCAGCCCGGAAGTTTTAATTGAAGACAATACCGGTCGTGAAGGCCTACATTGTATGATTTTTCTTTGTGTGTCCCTTCATGGGTGATGCACTCTATTAGTGAATGGACGTGCCAGGTAGCCAAAGAACAATGGGGCTTTATTAATCTTCTGAACAAATACAGAAACAGCTTCTTAGAAGGCACGAGCGACGTCATTTATGCTAGCAATGGCAGTTAAGTATCTGGTCTGTCCTAATAGGGTATCATACCGGGGAATATTCATAGGGGAACATAGTCCGCCGGCCGCGGTGGCCGAACGGTTCTAGGCGCTTCAGTCCGGAACCGCGCGACTACTACGATCGCAGGTTCGAATCCTGCCTCAGTCATGGATATGTGTGTTGTCCTTAGGTTAGTTAGGTTTAAGTAGTTCTAAGTCCTACGGGACTGATGACCTCAGATGTTAAGTCTCATAGTGCTCAGAGCCATTTTTTTGAACATAATCCATGGTTGGCGCACCCGCGGCCGACGAGGCAGTAGGCTCCGACTGGTGGACCTTGGTGTGGCTGGCGTAAGGCCTGGAGTGTACGCGCGCTCAGAGAACGGAACTCTGAGGAACTGCAAAGCGGTCGGCATTAAGCACAAGAACTCTGGTGTCGAATGGCTGGAGAGAGGCAGGGTGGTGTCCTATAAAGCCGTCCATCGGAAGAACACTTGGAAAGCGTGGTGGCTGCGTATGACTTGGTGAAGAGACATGCTACCAACGATAGCAGCACTGCTTATGGCGAGCGTAGCGCTACCTGGTACCGAGGCGGCTGCTGGAAGAGCGGTCTCCCGTGGTTGTGTTAGTGGTGCACTGAACGGGCGACCACCTGCAGTTCATCTATGCGTGGTTGGTGGCTCGGTTGTAGGCGGCAGCTGAAGGTACAGCATTCCTATTTTCTACGGAGGAATAGGGGAGACATCTCGCTGTATGATCGTCGGTTGTGACAAGGCTACAGCCGAGTATACTATTTTTCCAGTGTCATAGTGCTTTTTTCGAACAGTATTGTAATTCAGCAGCTATAAACTTAAACAATTACTTATTAAGGGCAGAACATTCGTCACATTGTTTTCCGTAGCAGCAAAAACCAGACTTCGATATATTTACTCGTTCTGGATATTCACCAATAAGCCAAAACGTTATGAACCATTGGACACTGCGAGTTGTACGAGTAGGCGACAGGATATTGGACTTCCACAACTCAACGCAGAATGTGGAGGTCGGAGGCTGGCCTGTGCTGTAAAACAGGATAGGAGGCGATCTGTGGGATTGAGGGGCAAACGGAGCACGGAGAACTGTAAAATTCGCCATTCCAAGAAGTTCTCGTTTTCTCTCTAGAACCAACCTCGGTTATTGAAGTTAATTTCCTGTTTCTTCGTTCTTACAGCTCGCTTCTCACTCCTCACTTTATAAGCTCCCGTCTCCTTGGAGATTATATGGGTTAATTAATGATTATTATGTTAAAATCCTCTTGTTGTAGTTGACCGTGTATAACTGTATATCGAGACTTCGTTCATTGTTAAATGCAATGGTGTGGTACTAACTGATGGAGACGCATTAAGAACTGGTAAAATTTAATTTATTTCCTTTATCACACTGCACAAACGTAAACACACTATTATTCAAACTGTGTGCCACTGCTATTAAACATAGAGATAACTCCTTCGCTACGCAAACGCCTTTGGCTCACGCAGCCTACACCTTCCACATCCTCTCAACAACTGCCTCTGCTTGCGCCACTGGGCATTGTCGCCCTCCAGAGAACAACCACTTACAGATACTACACACCAGTACCCTCACAACTTCTTAGTTCTTAAGTCTTTGTTCTTGCTTCTCAGTTCATGAGCTTTACAATTCTCACCTGTGTAACTTTTTTTCGTTGATCAAAATGAGACAAATTTGTTTTCGGTTCTCAGATTTCTGTTTGTTGTTACTATGTACCTCCTGCCTTTTTCTGGAGGAATTCGAGCAACGTCATTGAAGGTAAGGATGATTAATTTGGTGTGTAGAGCCTTATGCGACTGGAGACATAGCATCAGACATCCGGAAAAATGTCATATGTACAATGTCAAAAATAGCAAGGGCAGATAAGTGTGAGAACCATCGTATAGTCAGTTTAACAGCTTATATATTCAAGTTGCTGACAAGAGTAACACACAGAAGAATGGAAAAGAATGCTGCATGGAAAGGCGGGTGATACGCAATATGTACAAGAGGGAACTATGCAAGCCTTCGCCCCTATCGTACAGGAAAGTTGCGACAGTCTTCTAGGAGGAACAAATCGCGGATAGGAACCCGCGTCCGGAAACATCATCCAACGGCGATAGAGAGCGTCGAAGTTAGATGCTCCGGGACTGTCACAAGGTTATCAAAATGGCTCTGAGCACTATGGGACTTAACTTCTAAGGTCATCAGTCCCCTAGAACTTAGAACTACTTAAACCTAACTTACTTAAGGACATCACACATAGCCATGCCCGAGGCAGGATTCGAACCTGCGACCGTAGCGGTCGCGCGGTCCCAGACTCTAGCCCCTAGAACCGCTCGGCCACTCCGGTCGGCACTAGGTTATCCCTTCGGCAGCAAACGTGACTTTACAAGTCGACGGACCGTCTCTTCTCGCAATGTTGTGTGTTACTCAGTGATCGTCAGTGGAGGAGATGGTGCTAGCTGCTTCATAGAAAAGCTTTGTTTACGATCTGTTATCTTGGTGGATGACGATTTCGGATGTATCTGCAGTTTATTTTTCTCCTGGAACCCTCTAAAAGCTCCATTGTCTTTCGTGTGTTTCCGTATATTTCCACGACTGGGAATGTTGTCTTGTGTGTGTGTGTGTGTGTGTGTGTGTGTGTGTGTGTGTGTGTGTGTGTGTGTGTGTAAGCACATAGAACACACAAACAGACAGAACACACACAGACGCACATGAACAAGAATCCCCTCACAACAAGAAGCAAATGGTGCACCCTCAACTATAACAACAAAGAATCACTCAGAATAACCAACATACTCGTAAACACGTAAACAAGGACATATAATAGCCTACAGAATATATAATTCAGCACAGAAAACTATGGACAACCAGTACCAACACAGACAAACGCAACACATCTGGTAATTATCGGCTGACATTTCAGGACTGCAATTCGATAAATTGAACAGAGAAGCAGAATGAAATGAAACGATCGTATGGCATTGTTGTCCGGGAGGTCCCATTCGGGTTCGGCCGCCAGGTGCAAGTCTTACTTCAGTCGGCGCCACATTGGGCGACTTGCGGCCGATGACGAGGATGAAATGATGATGAGAACAACACAACACCCAGTCCCCGAGCGGAAAAGGGTGTTCTGTTGTCATCATCATCATTTCATCCTCGTCATCGGCCGCAAGTCGCCAGATGTGGCGCCGACTGAGAACCAGAAATTTCAATATTAGGTACACAAAACGCAAACTATGGCTTACAGATGACAAACAGTGTAAGAAAAACAGGTATAACACAAGATACTGAGAGCCACAAAAACCACAGCGTGGCATAACTGTTTCTTTTTTAAAGTTGTCAATACTGTTCTGAGAAACTGAAATTCTGTACATATCTGGGTAAAAAAGAAGAAATAATTGTTTGCTCGTAGCCAAATCTATCCAAAAACAAATTCTGTAAATTTCCAGAGATGTCCATTTCTCTTCAACTGCGCTTCCAACTGTTTTATACCTTATCGCAGGATCTACGGCCTTTGAGAACTTCAAGCGCAACTCATCTTCCAACTTGAGGATTCTTCCAACTTGAGGATCCCACTTCTTTCCACAATCATTCTTCCGTGTGATTCTCTCAGAATTCAGACTGCTAGTCGTAGTAACTTAATTGTGATTCGAATTTATGTCTTCTCCTAGATGGACTTTACTGTTTAATATTTGCTTCCTGTGCGTCTGTCTGACCATGAGGTAATCCCTCTGCAGTCTTCCTGCGCCACCGGGCAATTTCCAAGTATTTGTTCTCTTCTTGTGATTTTTGAACAGTGTGTTCGCTATTACTAGCTGAAATTTATTGCAAAAATTCAGTCCTTTCCCTCAGTCCTCCACCACAATCGTGATGTAGTCCAATAAATTTGCACCATTCCCGTGTATATTCTCCGCATACTAACACAGAATGAATCACTTCCGTGTTTTTCAAGGACGTTTTGTACATATTTTGCTGACATAATCAAAACTAGTCTCGAAATATGTAAATCCCAGGAAAAGTGATAATTTATACTCATTGCCCCATTTAGTAATTACGGCCACTACTTGCAAACGTATCACAGTACTGTATGCACTAATAAATACAATTTTTTCCTTTACGTGATTGGATGGCGAGAATTCAATAATCTGTGCCTGACAATTGGTGGTATTGCTGTTCATTTGTAGCACACAAATGAAGAAGAAAATTTTCGCACACTGTTGTAGGGCCCTTGTTCTATTTAAAGATCTAAAAATAGTGTCTCGACCTCGTCGTCAGTAGTTTGTACGTCCGTTCCTTTTTAACTCCTTACCACTGCAGACAACAGCTAAGGCGAAGAAGTAGTTCACGTAGAAAAATAAGCACTGATCTTGAGATAATGACTATTTTGCACTGTTTCATGTGCTAATAACACTCCGCGTGATCTTGCACTGGTAAAAGTTTGCGTTGGTGCAGATATGCAGGGTAGGAAAATATCCGTGTGGATGACAGTGGACGTCACTGCGATCTACAATCCGATCGATCTTTCCCACTCTCCCACGCCTTCCTTCGCTCCCCTCCTCCCATCGCTACTTCTCCACAGCAGTCAGACGCTGCCGGTGGTCCAGTTTCTCGCAGAGCTTCAAAACATTGCGGCACGTGGCTTTGTCGGCCTAGGTTGTTTGTGTATCCCCGGCGTCCGGGATTTGTAACAGCTGCCGGCGCATATCGAATGTCCGCGGTCGACGCTCTCAGATAGCCAACAGAGCAAGAAAGTGTTCAGTTCAAACACACGCAACCAAAGTGCTCCCACGTGCATGAGTAGGTGATGTACAGATAACTGATGGGTTACACGAAAGTATAAGAAAGTTTCAGGAATAGAATTCGAATAGAAGGAACCGTCTGAAGAGCACAGAATATCGACTAAGAAAGAAATCAAAGAAAGGTGAAAGTAACGAGAAATGACAGTAATAAGATTAGCGATAATTGAGGACGTAGGAGTGTAGATGGTACTCAGAAATGAATAGTTACATGAGAGAGAAAATTTTTTTAAAAAAAGGTTGGTGATCCGAGGAAGATACAAAAAGAAGATTAACACAGGCAAAAAAGAGCACTGATTTGAAGAAGGAACATGAACATACGACAAGTGCTAAGATCTCAGGAAGCAGCTGCCATGTTACTACACGAGGCCGTAGAGGACAACAGCTGTAGGGCAAGAGAGAGATTGGAATATATCCAACAGGTAATTGCGATGTCATTTTAATATAGATTTCGTGGCTTCCTTTTGGTAAAAATGCATGTGGTGGTATTACTGTCAGAAACAACTACCATTCTCGAAGTGCATAGTAGTGATTCTATTCCTGAGAGTGTAACACCTGCACAGGATCTGCCATGTATCTGCTCAAAAGCTTTCAAAAATGTGAACGAATGTGCAGTATCAGCTAACGAAAAACAAAATACATCACGACTAAAGCGGGCCAGTTTTAATTTGGAAAAGGGATGTGGACGGACTTTTGATGGTAAGACGCTGACCAAGATACAATCCAGCTGGAATTTTACTGTGTCTCCGAGTATTTTCTTAGTAGCCCTATACGCCCTCCTCTTGTGATTTTTTTAAAAAAAGTGTATTCGCTTTTACTAGCTGAAATTTATTGCAGAACTAACTTAGACTTTCCCCGCTCTCATTCCCGTTACCTGGTCCTTATTCTCCCGTAATTCTTTCTTCTGCCCCTTCTGGTCTTTCATGAGTCACTTTACTTATTGAAGTACCCGTTTAATATCCTCATATTCTTTCTCCAACTTTATCTTCTGCTTTTGAAGTCGGCATGTATACCTGACCTGTTTTGTTGGCGTTGGTTTGCTGTCGAATCTGATGACAACAATCCTATCACTGAACTGTTCTCAGTAGCTCATTATTTGCCCTACTTTCCCATTCATAACGAATCCTACTCCCGTTACCTCACTTTCTCCTGTCGTTTATATTATCCTGTGTTCATCTAACCAGAAATCCTGGTCTTCTTCACTTCGCTGACTCCAATTGTATGTAGGTAGAGACTTCGCATTTCCCTTTCCAGATTTTCTAGCTTGCCTACCACGTTCATACGACTAACCTTCCATGCCCCGACTCATCGTATGTGGGTCACTTCTCCCTTGGCAGTACATCTCCCGGAGTTGCGTTTAGGCGACTAATGTGGTATCTTCGCGATGCAGAGATCAAGATGATAGTTTTTTAACTAACCGTCCACATGTCTTGTTGATATAAATAATGTCGTTATTGAAATGGTTTCCATTTCATTCTGTATTCTCATGCAGTTGATCATTGGTGATTCTTCCTCATTTTAGGGGCAGTTTCGCACCTCATGTCCAAGAGCTCGCCCTTAAACTCTGTCCGCTCCTCCTCCTTCTCTGATAAGACCGCTTGCAGGAGGAATATTTTTCGTTACACCAGAAGTCTTCGGCCGTCTTTGCTGATGATTTTGTTCATATTCTAAGTAGAGGCTGGGTTCGAACCCTGGACAGAGGACGTGTTGACTACTAGTCAAACATGCTACCAATAGTCCACGGACTCACACACTTAGAGGCTCCAAATTACATCAGATTTACATGTCTTGTAGAGCAAAATGCAGTGTGTGAGGTTGACTGTCTCGTCCAAAAATTTACCTTAAAGCGTCCCACATGCTTTCAATCAAGTCTTGTAATCAATGTACGCAATATATCCCAGTAACGCTATCTGAAAGCCTCTAAAGCTGTCAGTCTCATTAGCAGAATGTCATAAGACCTAATGTCAGTGGCAGGTGATAAATAAAAAAACAGCGAGTAATTAAATATTAATTTAATCATATGGGAAGTCTATATTCATGTAAAATGTAAATCAATCTATAACGAGCAATGTTCAAATACAAAGTAACTGTCTGTTCACTGGCTCACGGAGTTATCCCATTGCTTGATACGAGTAATTAGGCCCTCTCAACGCAATCCTGAATCACTCCAAACCATGTTAATTTTAAATCAACTGCACGGAATATAACAATAAATTAGTGACTGGACAGCTGTCGGATTATCGACAAAGCACTTACATTCAACAGAGCTGCCGTGTATGTGAGACAGAAACTCGTCAATGACCTGCAGCTCAGTGGATGTCTCAGAGTTCCCGTACGCGCCAGTGCTGCGAGTTACACTCACCGTATGCTGAAATGGCGCCACTGGCGCGCTCCTTTGTCTGCCGCAGGAGACGATGGTGCTGTCGCGGCTCGAACACTGATCGTCTGTGTAGGGTCTCATTGCGGACCTCATCTCAAACCGATCTTCCAAAAACGCGGAGTGTCTCCGAAAAGACGCCGCGATAAGCACAAACCGACCTCTCTCTCCACGAAACCTCGAGGCCGAATTCCCATTTCCCCGCGCACATTCGCGGTATCTTACGGATTATGCCAACGTACAGAAGTCCAGAAATTCGTAAAAAGTGGGGAGACTGCAGCTGCGGTCGCCTGAAACCACCTGTCACCGAAAATCCCGCCAAGACATCGCCTCTACGAATAAATCCAATGGACATTCGGAATCCATCCTCAGTTTTAAAAAAAATGAGTTTCAATACCGTCACTTTCACAGAAGTGTTGAGAATTTACACGAACACAGTTAGGAGGCTGTGCCCTTCCACAACAACAGCCAAACGCGACCCTCCCTTGCCGTTGCAAAAATGAGGTCAGAGTTTCGGCCATCGCCCTGTGCCTTCCTGTAAAATGTTCTACGTGACTACTCATAAGCTCTGCGCCAGACTTCCGTTACATAGAGTCTCTCGCAGGCCGGACTGAACTCTTCACCAAGAACCGTATTTTTATTGCTCCATTTCTCTGCCTGTCCTTTGCAAATCCAACGCGTTCTGCGTTTTCCACCAGAGACTTACGAAATTAAGATAGCCGTCATGACGTTATAGAGAAAATGGAATCGTGCTTTCTGAAGTAGTTCGTTCAGTCTCTGTAGTTACGAATCTGGACACCGTGAATTGCTTTGCTTAGATCTCCTTTAATTTTCTAATTAAAAATATAATGACAAAAAGAAAGGCATGCGACAAGGTTTGCCACTCTTGAGTAGTGCGTCCAATAACGCCCTGTATGTACACTAATGCTCATAAATTAAGGATAATGCTGATACATGCTGAAACAACGCCCTGGTGGGCGCTTTGCGGGTTTAAATCACCTCGAGGTATGACCATGCGGTGGATTTGACCTGCGGTCGTCGCACGGTGGTGCTGGCAGCACTCCACATACGCAGTGGTGTGTTGTTGCATGTCAGAGTACGGTGCAGCGAGTAAGTGTGCAGACGTTTTCAGACGTGCTAATGGTGACTGTGTGTTGAAAATGGCTCAAAGAACACATGTTGATGACGTTACGGAGGGTAGAATACTAGGGCGACTGGAGGCTGGTCAAACACAGCAGGTAGTAGCACTGGCCCTCCGTATGCCACAAAGTGTGATCTCAAGAATATGGCAACGATTCCAACAGACAGGAATCGTGTCCAGGCACTACAGTACGTGACGTCCATAGTGTACAAACCACAAGAAGACCGATATCTCACCATCAGTGCCCGCAGACGGCCACGGAGTACTGCAGGTAGCCTTGCTCAGGACCTTACCGCAGCCAGTGGAACAGTTATCTCCAGACACGCAGTCTACGGACGACTGAACAGACATGGTTTATTCGCCCGGAGACCTGCAAGGTGTATTCCACTGACCCCTGGTCTCAGGAGAGGCCGTAAAGCCTGGTGTCAAGAACACAGTACATGGGCATTGCAACAGTTGTCCCAGTTTATGTTCACAGACGAGTCCAGGTACAGTCTGAACAGTGATTCTCACGGGTTTTCATCTGGCGTGGACCAGGAACCACATACCAACCCCTTAATGTGCCTGAAAGGGACCTGTATGGAGGTCGTGGTTTGATGGTGTGGGGTGGGATTATGATTGGTGCACATACACCCCTGCATGTCTTTGACAGAGGAACTGTAACAGGTCAGGTGCATCAGGACGTCATTTTGCACCAGTATGTCCGCCTTTTCAGGGGTGCAGTGGGTCCCACCTTCCTCCTCATGAATGATAATGCACGGTCCCATCGAGCTGCCATCGTGGAGGAGTACCTTGAAACAGAAGATATCAGGTGAATGGAGGGGCCTGTCTGTTCTCCAGACCTAAACCCCATTGAGCACGTCTGGGATGCTCTCGGTCGATGTATCGCTGCACGCCTTCACACCCCTAGGACACTTCAGGTGCTCCGACAGGCATCAGCAGCTTCTCGACGATCTGATACAGAGTATGCCAACCTGCTGTGCGGCCTGTGTAAGTGTGCATGGTGATCCTATCCCATATTGATGTCGGGGTACATGCGCAGGCGTTTTGTAGCACATGTGTTTCGGGAACGTTTTCTCAGCTTATCACCAATACCGTGGACTTACAGATCTGTGTCGTGTGTGTTACCTACGTGCCTATGCTATTAGCGCCAGTTTTGTGTAGTGCCACGTTGTGTGGCGCCACATTCTGCAATAACCCTTAATTTATGAGCATGAGTGTACTTGCTTACAAAAAGTAAACTACAGATACGTGTGCGCACCATTATGCTTTACACAGCGATCTGTGCGAAACAATCCGTCCATAAGAGGCATCTCGGGAGTTATGCTTCGAATAGGCTACCTTGACTTCTGTGCGCAAGTCTTGTAACGAAGTTCAGCAATTTCAGGTCAAATTATTCCCTGTAATGAGTTGCCTGGTGTGGTAACGCCCGTGCTTCGTAATGGTTATTTCAGTGGGGCTGATAACGTTGTTAAACCACGTCCAGTCCAGCGGCCTAGAAATTGTTCGGGTATCTCGCACACCTGAATTCCAAAGTGTGCTGGAGCTCTGTCCTACTGTAGGCCTACCTACGCGTGATCCATGATTCTATTGCCCCTTGAACTGAAGTCTTAACCGCATTTGCAACGCTCCAAATAAGAATTTCCATTCTCCATAACCCGATTAGTAACCGCGGCGACATCCCGGACCATACCCTGAGAAGAGAGGGGTTGCAACTCATGCAGTGGGCACCAGAATGAAAAATGCTCCACTCGTGGCACAAAAAGAAGGCGATTATGTCTTGGACAGATGTGTATGTTGCCTGAAGCAAAAGCACATTTTTCCCAAACAAGCTGGATAGCTTTAAAAGGTTTTGCCTTGTCGAAGCGACGGCGAAACGCACTCATTGTTTCTCTCATTGCTTGTTCTGTATGTGTACGTTCGTGCGCGTACACACTCTCTCTCTCTCTCTCTCTCTCTCTCTCTCTCTCTCTCTCTCTCTCTCTCTCTCTACTCACCGTACCTCAACAGTGTAACTGTGTCGGCTCACATCAACCATGGCTGCATTACTGAAACACTGCAATAATGAAAAAGTAATACAATTCTACCAAAAATGGTTTTTGTTAGATTCAGATCTTGGATACCAATAAGACACAGAATAGTATTTTATTCGCCCAGTTGTTCCAAGTATAGAGGGGAACTGGGACTTCTCGGACACTCTCCATATGAAACTTCTTATTGCTACAAAATGAGCATTTTAAAAAAAATCTAAATTTCTGTCTAATCCTCTTAAACGTTATTAACAAAGTAGAGTGACGCGTGGTTCATACTGAGGCTGTATGATAGAACACATTGGAGTGAAGGTCGCGCAACGCGAAATTTATGGGTGCGACACACGTGTTCCCACTAGGATGACACGATACGCTGCAAGATGCACGATGCGGCTCGCCATACGACAAGCAACGACACAGCACGGATCACTTTTCTCTTTCAGTTTCACTTGCAACCATCACCTCTTGTGAAGAATACGTTATTGTGGCTGGCCGTTATTTGAAGTTGAAGAAACTGTAAAAGAAAGGGAAGTGTACTGGGTGCACCCTTACAGTGCTCTAAATAGCATCCGTGGTTTCTGGTGAGCTCTCCTAACACGAACACATATTCCATGATTTCTACAGAATGAATCCAGACAGTTTCCATCTTTTGGAGCAACTACTGTCAGTTACTCTGACAAAGCAAGACACAAATTTTCTGCTTGCTATTTCTTTCGCCGAGAGGCTACTCATTACAGTAAGGTAAGTTGGTTAAGGTGTGTGAACAACGTTAAAAGTTTCACCTTGGAAAGCTAATTTTTGGTACGCCACCCTACATTGTTACTTCAGTCGCTGTAGTACATGCGTAAGTAATCGTTCCAAATTGATAAAGGTAGGATAGTATTTCTACAACTGCTCAGTCCAGCGGAGTGGTATATAATTCAGTTTGAGGAATATTTTGAAGAAACGTTGCTGGTTTGAAGTAAATCGGCAGCCAATGGTGTAGCAGTGGGTGGTGAACCCTGTGTAGTGGTAGACAGTGTTTTTGAGGAAATGGAAAAAGCCCATGATGATAAGGAAAAAGAAGACGTGTCCTCTTGGCTTCGTGCAGCTGCTTATTCATAAGTAAACGTAATTTCGCTTTCAATTCTCTTTTCGACTGCCATAAAATCTCCTGAGATTAGGGCAAAGTCTGAAAAAAACACCCATCCTGCTTCGTCAACTAATCACTCCCTGTGTCTTTTCTTTTCAGTAAGTTGTTCCATATTCAGCGTCGGCTTGCATGGGGAGCATATGAAGAAGAGAACCACGAGGCAGCTCAATAGTGCGCAAATCAGCAGGCAGTGGCCTCGCGTGCGACGCACAGCGGCCAACCGCGCCGAGAACAACGACAAATATACAGTATCTCACGTATTTTCTCGAGAATGGAAAGAGGTGTCTCTCTCCTTCCACCATTAAAAATAATTTAGATATGTTACCAGCAGCAATACGTGTCCTGGCCGGCGAGCACAGTCTTCACTGCAAACTTTTCAAAATATGTGTTGTGTTTTACTTTAATTCGAAGTATCACAATAACTATGGGCAATAACGAACAGAAAACCGATTCATGATCAAGCTGTGATGTCAGACTATAAGTGCGGAAAAATCAGTTTTTCATCGAATAGTTTCCTCAAAATCGCATGAGAAAGACTGCATAGCGGAGAACAAAGGCGAATCCCAGAACAGTGTGATTTTTTAAATTTTTTACACTGGAAGTTTTACTGATGAACTAACTACAAAGACTGCTGTAGCTTTGCTTCATAGGATGACTTGAGATTTCCCTGCCTGTGTACCGTACGACACAAGTTGCGTGGAGCGACCAGCACTCCATGTTACGCCGGGCGATACGACAGACGTTAAGTGTCGGTGTCGTACTGCTGTCGTCCCAGTGTAAACCAGTTAAGCCGCTTCCACAATGTTTCCATGCGCTCCGCTAATGTTGACTGCTCCTCCGCCGCGTCGCCAGCCGCATCGCATATCGTATCGGACATGGTAACGCCTCAGTGTGAGCTGCCCTTCGGTGTGTTCTTTTACAGCTCTTGAGAGCAGAACGGGCTGTAGTTGAACTTCGTGCTTTCCGGGCCTTGTATACCAACAGGCTACGAGTGGGAATCCCAATTGGAAATTTTTGGAAGAGTATTACGAGTACCGGAAATGACTAGGAAGGGAGACCTCTCGAAAACCTTGGACAGACTGCGAGATTATATTCTTAATTATTATTCATTATTGCTTTATGTAGAACCCTCTGTACATTATTGCATAGTTCTAATTTTGGAAATCTTCGTCAGTTGCACATTGATCTGTTGTTAGAATAAACGCACAAATACTACACATGTCTTGGACAACTTCACTCGTGAATAACACTGTTCCTTTCAAAACACAGCGTTAATGTAGCTGCAGTGTCCAGTCACAGTTATTTACGAGTGGCCGGCCGCGGTGGTCTAGCGGTTCTAGGCGCGCAGTCCGGAACCGCGCGACTGCTACGGTCGCAGGTTCGAATCCTTCCTCGGGCATGGATGTGTGTGATGTCCTTAGGTTAATTTGGTTTAAGTAGTTCTAAGTTCTAGGGGACTGATGACCACAGATGTTAAGTCCCATAGTGCTCAGAGCCATTTCATTTACGAGTGAAATGCTGTAAAATATGTCTAGTTTATTGGGTATGCATTTCAGTAACAGTTGAAGGATTGTCGAAAGCTAATGAGAAGCTAAGCTACCATTATCCAACAATCTGCAGAAGATCCCACGTAACCTAGTAATGCAGAATAAGAACTGAATGGAGAATACCAGATGGCACAGAGGTGCTGAAACAAGTTTGGGCCTACATGAGAAAACAGATGTCTGCATAAGAGACCTTATATCAAAAACAGTTTGTTGTATTTGTGAGACAATGGTGTCTGCTGTTCCAGTCAAAAATAAGAATCTTTAGTATAGGTGATATTGTACAGGTTTAATGAAGGTTGAAAACTGCATAATGAAATACACAATTGTGTAAGTATTTTTTATTAAAGACGTTCGATTTCGGTCTAGGATCCGACCATCATCGAGTCCGAAAACGATCTTAGCTATGCTTTTAAGCTGTTGGAACAACAGCTATACGTGGTAAACTGTTCCATTACAAAAATTAGCTGTGGATGCGTCACATAAACGTTGTGTCAGCCTCAGATTCTTGTGTGCGCTTATTATCACCTCCTAATGTTGCTTATAACTGATGTTCCGATTGGTTACAAGCGTAGTTGAGATAGTTTCTGGACTCGATGAGCCGGCCAGTGTGGCCGAGCGGTTCTAGGCGCTTCAGTCTAGAACCGCGCGACCGCTATAGTCGCATGTTCGAATCCTGCCTCGGGCATGGATGTGTGTGATGTCCTTAGGTTAGTTAGGTTTAAGTAGTTCTAAGTTCAAGGGAACTGATGACCTCAGATGTTAAGTCCCATAGTGCTCAGAGCCATTTGAACCATTTGGCCTAGGTAATGGTCTGATCCTAGACCGAAACCGATCGCCTTTAATATATATATATATATATAAAACCTGTTACAACTGTGCATTTCATTATTTAAGTTAAAAAAAAAAAGAACTGTGTGTGTTGTGGAAGTCTGAATAGGGTAATGATGAGCCACGCTGACTGCGAAGAGTGGCAAGTCTGTCTGACCTCCACTTGCTATCCAGTAATACTACCCGGCACTCTCCTTGTTACTGACTTTTGCTCTCGGCTGTCTGCTCAGGCGTGCGGCCCGGACATGTGCGGCGAGTACGGCCGCTGCAACAACTACCTGAGCGGCGGCGTCATCTTCTCGTCGTGCGCGTGCGCGCACGGCTACCGCGGCTGGGGCTGCACCGACGCCTCGGCCATGACGTCGACGAGCGAGCTGCTGGTGGCGGCGCTGCTGCTGACGCTGTCCAACCTGTTCTTCGCGCCGGCCGTCGTGGTGGCGTGCCGGCACCGCTACTGGACCGAGGCGCTCGTCTACACGGCCACCATGTTCTTCTCGACCTTCTACCACGCGTGCGAGGCGGGCGAGGACGTGTACTCGTGGTGCATGATGCCGCTGGGCGTGCTGCAGTTCTGCGACTTCTACACGGCCATCCTGGCCGTCTGGGTGACGCTGGTGGCCATGGCGGACGTGCACCCCACCTTCCGCAGCCTGTGCCACGTGGCGGGCGCCATCGGCATCGCGCTCGGCACCGAGTACGACCGCACCTCGCTCGCCGTCTTCATGTTCCCCGTCCTCGTCGGCGTCGCCATACTCGGTGAGTCTGCTAGGCAGGCGTTGCACGTTCTGCCATTGCATCGAAACACATAGGCGTCGTCAAAAATGTATGCAGGAAGATCTGCAGCGGATAGGCACTTGGTGCAGGGAGTGGCAACTGTCCCTTAACATAGACAAATGTAATGTATTGCGAATACATAGAAAGAAGGATCCTTTATTGTATGATTATATGATAGCGGAACAAACACTGGTAGCAGTTACTTCTGTAAAATATCTGGGAGTATGCGTGCGGAACGATTTGAAGTGGAATGATCATATAAAATTAATTGTTGGTAAGGCCGGTACCAGGTTGAGATTCATTGGGAGAGTGCTTAGAAAATGTAGTCCATCAACAAAGGAGGTAGCTTACAAAACACTCGTTCGACCTATACTTGAGTATTGCTCATCAGTGTGGGATCCGTACCAGATCGGTTTGACAGAGAAGATCCAAAGAAGAGCGGCGCGTTTCGTCACAGGGTTGTTTGGTAACCGTGATAGCGTTACTGAGATGTTTAATAAACTCAAGTGGCAGATTCTGCAAGAGAGGCGCTCTGCATCGCGGTGTAGATTGCTCGCCAGGTTTCGAGAGGGTGCGTTTCTGGATGAGGTATCGAATATATTGCTTCCCCCTACTTATACCTCCCGAGGAGATCACGAATGTAAAATTAGAGAGATTAGAGCGCGCACGGAGGCTTTCAGACAGTCGTTCTTCCCGCGAACCATACGCGACTGGAACAGGAAAGGGAGGTAATGACAGTGGCACGTAAAGTGCCCTCCGCCACACACCGTTGGGTGGCTTGCGGAGTATAAATGTAGAATGTAGGTGTAGATGGGGCGAGATTCGAAAGTTACGTTACTGCATGTTATAAATTAAAGACCCCTGCCGCATTTTTTCCCTTTATGCAATGGCACCAATGGAACTACTGTAGGGATTTTGATACAGATTTAAGGTATAATAGACGGATGCACGAGGAAGATTTGTGTACATAATTTACAGTGTATACATAATTAACGGTACTACCGCTACACCCGAGACATCGTTCAAAAATGGCTCTGGGCACTATGGGACTTAACTTCTAAGGTCATCAGTCCCCTAGAACTTAGAACTACTTAAACCTAGCTAACCTAAGGACATCACACACATCCATGCCCGAGGCAGGATTGGAACCTGCGACCGTAGCGGTCGCGCGGTTCCAGACTGTAGCGCCTAGAGACGTCGTCCTGCTGTAGACACTTACAAGGAAACGCCATCAACTTGATTTCATTTTTTGAGGAAAAAATACATTTGCAGGATATCAGCCCCAGCAATCAGTCTTGAGCGAAAATTTCAAAAACTGGCTCTAAGCACTATGGGAATTAACATATCAGGTGATAAGTCCCCTAGACTTAGAACTACTTAACCCTAACTAACCGAAGGACATCACACACTGTAAGTAGGCACTTTAGGTTTTTATGTTGGTAACGCCACGTAGAGCTCTGTATGAAAATATTGTCTGTGCTGTGTGCAGTCTGTGGCTGGTTGGACTCATTATTGGAATATTCGCTTGTGTAGTGTTGGGCAGTTGGATGGGAACAGCGCGTAGCTTTGCGCAGTTGGAGGTGAGCCGCCAGCAATGGTGAATGTGGAGAGAGAGACGCCAGAGTTTTGAGAGGTTGCTATAAGCGGACGATCTGGACGTGTGTCCGCCAGAAAAAGGAAATTGGTAAACGTGGAGGTCATGAATTGATAGATATATATATGATGACTTTTGAACATTATTAAGGTAAATGCGTTGTTTGTTCTCTATCAAAATACTTCATTTGCTAACTATGCCTATCAGTAGTTAGTGCCTTCAGTAGTTAGAATCTTTTATTTAGCTGGCAGTATTGGCGCTCGCTGTATTGCAGTAGTTAAAGTAACGAAGATTTTTGTGAGGTAAGTGATTCATGAAAGGTATACGTTATTGTTAGTCAGGGCCATTCTTTTGTGGGGATTATTGAAAGTCAGATTGCGTTGCGCTAAAAATATTGTGTGTCAGTTTAATGATGATCTGAATAAGTAAAGAGAGAAATGTCTCAGTACGTTCAGTTTTGCTCAGCTGTTTGAAAATCAAATAACGTAATTTTTTCTAAGGGGACGTTTCAACACATCCATGCCCGAGGTAGGATTCGAACCTGCGACCTTAGCTGTAGCGCGGTTCCGCACTGAGGCGCCTAGAACCGCTCGGTCACAACGTCCGGCAGCGAAAATTTGGGCGATAGTTCTGACAGCACGCAGTTACGGCTTTCTGAAAGTACAGCTTTTAAATTTTGCAAGCACCGGTTGTTCGTCTCTCGCTCTGCCCCACTGCAGCCGCGTAATATCCGAGAGCGAAGTACTGCAGAAGCGCTCTCCTTCTCGCTTGCAGCTGAAGGCTAGAAGAAAGAAAGAAAGAAAGGAAGGAAGATTGGGTTTAACGTCCCGTCGACATCAAGGTCATGGGAGACGGAGCACAAGCTCGAAAGCTCGAATTGCTTAAGGACAAGGAAGGAAATCGGCCGTGCCCTTTCAAAGGAACCATCCCGGCATTTTCCTGGAGCGATTTACGGAAATCACGGAAAAACTAAATCTGCATGGCCGGACGTGGGTTTGAGCCGTTGTCAACCCGAATGCGACTCGAGTATTCTTACCACTGCGCCACTTCGCTCAGGACGGGGAGGGTGGACACATCTGACCAAGTGTTTTGAAATGTTGTTCGAGAATACATGTAATTTTACTAGAAAAATAATAAATAGTATGAGTATATGACACTTCAACTTCACAGAAATGTACGATCAATACTATTTTCACGATATTCTCATATTGGCATTCTGGAGCTATACAGGGGTAAACATTGTATTGTATTTTATGTTGACTGGGGACCTAGAAACGACGGAGAGGCTCTGTCCCCGTCCCGGCCGCAGCCGCAGTGGTCCACAACCCACGACGACTACCGCAGTCCACTTCACCTCTCCGCCGTCCCACACCGAACCAAGGGTTATCGTGCGGGAACGTCTCACACCAGACGAGTGTAACCTCTATCTTTGCGTGGCAAGAGTAATGGCGGTGCACGCGTACGTGGAGAACTTGTTTGCGCAGCACACGCCGACATAGTGTAGCTGAGGCGGAGTAAGGGGAACCATCCCGCATTTGCCGAGGCAGATGGAAAACCGCCTAAAAACCATCCACAGACTGGCTGGCCCACCGGACCTCGACACAAGCCCGCCGGGCGGATTCGTGCCGGGGACCAGGCGCTCCTTCCCACTCCAGAAAGCCGTGCGTTCGACCGCTCGGCTAACCGGGCGGGCCGGGGTGAACATTAATAAAATCGACAAACTCCTGGGACGGCTTCCTGACTGGAAATGGAATGTTCTATGAACATCTGTCCGGAAATGCATCGTTGCCACGACAGATGGCGCTAACTAGTGAAAGTTCTTCTGACCACGCGGCAGTGTGTTTCTTGTGCGTTGCAGGCGGTGTGATTGACGAAGCGTGTAGCAAGCTGCGGATTGGTCCGGTGTTCACGTCGGCAACAAGCCAAGATGGTGTATATGTAAGGCAGGTAGATGGAAACTGTTGATAGATAGCACAGTTATACAACAACAAGTACTCTTACAGACACCAACCACATCACATAACATTTGAAGCCCCTTTTGGGTCCTTCGCCAGACGAAAGTACAAGGAAGCGGCGGACTGTAGTTTCTACGGGATACTGAGATGAACCCTAGTACAAGCTCTAGACAAGTGGCTCGCCGACATGGTGTAAGCCAAGGTACGATTATGTATATCCTGTATAACAGCTATCCGTATCACCTAAAATGAGTGCAAGGATTATCAGCAGCGGATTTCCCTCTACGGGAAGGATGTGATCGATGGTTTCAGCGCCATACCATCACAATTAACGGATCTCTGACATCGTCCTCTTTACCGACAAGCAACTTTTCCCAGAAGCCATGGAGGCCACTGTGAACATCTGTTGTGACGTGGAAGCGATACAGCTCTGCGCTGTGTTCCGGGACGATTTGTTGTTGTTCCACACACACCGTCCATTTCCGGACACGTGTTCGTAGGACACTCGTTCGACCTGTACTTGAGTATTGCACATCACTGTGGGATCCGTACCAGGTCGGGTTGACAAAGGAGATAGAGAAGATCCAAAGAAGAGCGACGCGTTTCGTCACAGGGTTATTTGGTAAGCGTGATAGCGTTACGGAGATGTTTAGCAAACTCAAGTGGCAGACTCTGCAAGAGAGACGCTCTGCATCGCGGTGTAGCTTGCTGTCAGGTTTCGAGAGAGTGCGTTTTTGGATGAGGTATCGAATATATTGCTTCCCCCGACTTATACCTCCCGATGATATCACGAATGTGAAATTAGAGAGATTCGAGCGCGCACGGAGGCTTTCCGGCAGTCGTTCTTCCCGCGAACCATACGCGACTGGAACAGGAAAGGGAGGTAATGACAGTGGCACGTAAAGTGCCCTCCGCCACACACCGTTGGGTGGCTTACGGAGTATAAATGTCGATGTAGATGTAGACCTTTTTCCCAGTGAGGAAACCATCCCTGCAGTTTATCGCTTTTATTAACATTTGCCCTGTATAGATGCCTCAAAATCGAAATGAACAAACTTAAGCGACTGAAGAATTATTATGAAATGAGGTTAATGATTTTCGCCTTACAATTTGACCATGTCAATCACATTGCCGCAGAGCATCTCCTGCAGTTGTGCATCACTTTAATAATGCCAGCTTTAAAATCCAAAGGAAACACAACTGTTGTTCGAAGTTTAAAAGCTGTACTTTCAGAAGGTCATAATGCAAACTATCAGGATGATTATGGCCCAAATCGATATCTGGGACTCATAACTGGCATGAGTTTTTTTTTCTCCATGAAATAAGAGGTAAAGTTGGTAAAGTTTTCTTGTTAGTGCTACCTGTACGAAGCCGGGGCGGGTGGCTAGCATTTTTATGTCACTGAGTTTGAAAATGTATCGTGTCCAAGATTTAAATGTGAATACTGCCAGAATTTAAAAAAAAATGCGATGGTTTCATAATCTGCTCAATAAGACGTACAATTTTGCATTAAACGTCTAACGCAGGAAGTCAAGTACTGAAATCAGAAACTATGTATGTGTCTTGAGACAGCGTAAGTCGTGGTGCGGAAATTACCCAGACTACGCTATTAAATTTCGGGTGCGCATCCGCATAAATTCAACTTCTTCCAGTATTTCGTCTGTATATCGTTCAACCATCTTTAGAGTGAGGCGAAAGATTAACGCTCCAACAATTTAAACTCGCGGACCGCGCCACTGCGCATACCGCCACAGATACATAGGCGCCAGAGACGTTGATCGGCTGCAAAGAAGTACAATGTGGCTGCGCAGTCGATCCAAGCTGGCATGTCGATGTATCACTGCGTTGGACTGTCGCTACATCTTTGCAAGTTATAACCTCATCGTCGCTGTGGAAATCCCTGTTAGGCAGTGGTCTTCCTGCTCCAAGCAGAGAACCACTGGGTGCCATGTCTGGAGAATACGGGGATTGAGACAAAAATTTCCTAGACCCAAGAAGCAGAATGTATGAATGTAAGCGCCCTCTATAGGTGAGTAGGGGAGTTGTTTCGGACTTCCTACTGACAGCCTCCTGCTTTTGTGTCTGTACCTGGTGCGAGAACGTAATCGATAACCAAAGTCAAGTTCCTATTGAGCTGGTCACTGGAGGACTGCCAATACCGGTAACCAGAAATTCCAAGGGCAGTGTCGGTAACCTTACAGACGTTAGGCGTGATTAATGAGTATACATTCTGCTTTACTGTGAGATGCTGGGCGATGGCGGGTTGTTCAGCGTAGGGGTTCCCAACAAAATTTTTTCGAGGACCCCCTCATCGAGCATGATTGGTATCTTGCCCTATCACAGTATCAAGTACCTAAAAAAGCAAAATTAAGAGTCTTTTTATACGTTTTCTATGTTTGGTACTTAGAAAAAAGTGGACATATTCATTATTGAAAAAATATTGAGAAAACTTTTTCAATTCAGCCATCATTGTTACTGTTGAATTCTTGATTGTTGCTCAAAATCTTTGTCTTCAAATATGGGTGTTTAGTATAACAAACTCGTTAAAAAAAATTAAAATTGAGTATGAACTGAAAATTACAGGAAAAAATTAAAACTGAGTGTATTGGTCTTTCAAGTGTGCTACACTTGAGATTGCATTGAGGAGACATGTGTGAAAAATCAGAAAAAATTTCATACATGGTATTATTTATTTGAAAAAATACAGTTACAACAGAGTACTCTAGCAGTATACAGTTAGTTTTGATTTTAAGTTCGCTAAAGCTCTGCTCATGCAGGAAGCGGCCAAAACAAAAAATCTGTTATGATACGAAATATATTTAATACACTTTTTATTCTAATAGCATCTTGCGGACGCCTCTGGCATAGCTCGCGGACCCCTGGGGGTCCGCGGACCACCTGTTGGGAACCACGCGTTTAGCGTATTGGCTGTGAGTGGGTCAGTCCGTGTACAAGCCTTCAGCGGCATCGGTGGTCAGGGTTGCCAGGTGCTCAGTATTTTATCGACATTGTCGGTGTTTCACCACTGTGTTCCGTGATATGTACCGAAGTATAAGTGTTACGGTACTTTCAGATTTCGAATCATATCGCTAATGAGTTCAGTGATTTGGAATGTGAAGTCAATAAACATGTGATTTGCTGTTGTCAGCCAATTACAAAATCGAGTTTCTACGTCCATAAACTTGTTTTCATGGAAAAATTCTTAAACGGAGAAGAATCGCCTAACACAAAAAAATGATCAAAAGACAATGACTGTTCGATGCAGCAAACCCTATATGGAAAGAGTCTTGTCATGTACGTAAATCATTCGTTGTTGAGTGTCGATGTGGCAAAAACATTATTATTTCTAATTTTGTGTTTGCAATATGCCGCGGCTTATGTGTTGTTGAAAGCTTTTCTAGCAATATACAGTGTGTTCGGAAATATTTCGAAAACAACGCATCGTACGAAAAAAAATGTTGTTGTTGAAAAATTAACGTTAGTAAATGGGACATTTGTCTGTGCTGTAATTGGCCACTCCTAATCACCCCACCAACGTTTCAAATGAGACCCCCAATTTTTTATTATATGTTCAGATTCCATTCAAAGCAATGTTTCCCATTCGTGGTAGATGGCGCTATAGTCGACAAATATCAAGTAAGCCTGTTTTTGCAATTAAGAAATGACGTATTTGATGCTGCATTTCATTTACGATGTTAACGTACAAGTTCGTGTCCTAGCAGTAGATATTTACTTCGAAATTTACTTGAGTGTTGCAAATTTGATTGAACAGTACACTACAGTTAGACGTTTCAGTGTCTGATTAGAAACTACGTTTGGTGTCATTTATGAACAACAACATGGATGTAATAGTTTCCTGTTCCCATCGGAATGCTTTATTTCGGTGAATCCCCTTGCCTCTCACCATTGGGATGCTTGATTTCTGTGCGTATCCATAGCAGCTGCGCCTGCTGCAGTCACTTCATGGACATTTTACCTTATTACGAGGGGTGTGGTTTATGTTCCGGTAGCCGCGTAGCCGTCACTGCGAGAGTTACGTCGGGTGGATGGAAATACATCGAAATCAGTCACCCTGATGGCAGGGTTCGAGGACAGCCATAGAAATAAAGTATTTGATGGTTTTGCTTCTCACCACAATCAATCGCGCGGGGAACAGAAAACTAAGTTGCCTTGCAGGCAGCGTATTTGCCAGAAATGTCAATGTCCAGCCATATTATTTGTACGGTACAATCCCGTCTGCAACACTCAAGTAACGTTAGAACATCAGTATCAACCGTTGGGACACAAAGGTTTACATTTACGTCGTGAATTAAGTTTGGAATCAAATGCGTCATTTATTAATTGTAAAAGCAAGCACGCTTGATATCTGTCGATTACATCTACCACGAATGAAAAATAATGATTTTAGTAAATCTTGGGTATTTTTTGGCGTAGAATCCGAATATGCGATAAAAGTGGTGTGGGGGAGGGGCTCCCATTTGAAAGTACAATGTTGATTTCGCAGGAAGGGTTGGTTAGGAGGTGGCTACTTGCATCACGGACAAGTATGACTTTTACTAATATTATCTTTTCCCCTAGAACATGTTTCTAGTACGACGTGTCGGTTACTAGGTATATAGACCCTGTATAGCAGATATAATTTTTAATGTTTACTAAGCGTTCCAGTGTGTTCACCCTTAGATCAGAAAATCGTTTCGATAGGCAGTATTCGGTAATTTTGTCTATTCAATCTGGGCAGCTCTACAGCACTTCGCTCATTGGTTGTAACGCCTGCAAGCCGCTTTCGATATCATTCACTGGCGCGGATGTTAAACCCAAGACCTCTTTAGGTGATTTCCACGGTAAGCTCCTACGACGGCTTGTGCCTTACAAGAATTATCTTTTAGTACCACACAATGGCAGTTCCAAAAAACACCATCAGTTGTCCGGTCATAGTTATGTCTTCACCTTTCTCGGCGGTGGTGGATCCATTTCCTGCTTTGATCCTTCGCCTCAGGATCACAGTGCTACAACAGCACTGGTTGGTCCATGCTGATCAGGCTGCTGAAAATGTCATCTGGGTTGGCCTGACGCAGCTGCATCATTTCCGCTGCTGTGTAGGTTGTGATGCGTCAGCCTTCGAGCAGCCCAGTGCAAAAAAGGAACAGCCGCATGACAATCGGCCAGTAGCCTGCCCCACTCTGTTTTGGCTCTGTTAGGGGCGTGCCGCTTGAATGTGGCACACGGTTTTCAGTGTGCGCCAGGACTGCAGATACATACCGAGTGGTTATAATTAAAACGAAGCGACTCACGGAGGTCCAGTGTGGACTGTAATTATCATGTGACAGCGGAACCGATTTACGCTCGAAAAAATTAGTTCCAGTTTCGGCCACGAGATGCAAATCTGACGTTTTACTGCATCTCGTCTATGTCTCCCGTGTTCATATTGAAGAAATTGTGCAAGCGGCGGGCTTTCTTGCATTCTCAGCGCCACATTGCACCTGGTGGCGGAAATTGGAACTAATTTTTTCCAGCGTAAATCAGCTCCACATTAAAGCATTAGAGTATCTTCCTAGTTCCGTAGCTAATTATAGATCACGGTGGATATCTGTGAATAGCGACGTTAAATCCAATCTTCCTTCCTTTCTGTGATTAGCTGCTGTTTAATTATGCCCACCTAGTGCTTGCAAACAAGCAACCCAACTAATTATTTTTTTTCCTTGAGTCGCCAATCTTATGACTGGTTTGATGCGGCCTGCCACGATTTATTCAGTCCTTTTCTCATGGTCACCTCCCCCTCGACAGTCCCCTCCCGGAGATCAGAATGAGGGACTAGTCCGGAATCTTTTGCCAGTGCAGAGGTCATCTTGACATTTTTTCGATTACAGGTCATGTGTCCTCTGAATACACATTTTCTATCTTTAATACAGTGGTTCCCGCTGCCTCCTGCATCCTCATGCCGTTGATCATTGCTGATCCTTCCGCCTTTTAGGGGAATTTTCCCACCTCAAGTGCATGAGAGTTCCCTGATCCCCTGTCCGCTCCTCTGCCTTCTCTGACAAGCCGTTGGCAGAATGATTGTGACTTCTTATGACGAAAGTCTTGGGCCGCCATTGCTGACGATTTTTGTTCGAAATTAAAGCAGTGGCGAGGTTCGAACTCGAAACCCAGGACGTTTTGATTATTGAAGAAAGACACTACCTCTTGACTATGGTTGTATGCGATTAATTATTTAACTTTATTTTCTATGTGTGGTAACTGAAACTTTATTACTATCCCTCTTAATTAGTATTCATATCCATTACTAAAAAGCAGCACACAAGACGTTAAGTTACACGACCGTATTTGTTTTGTGATTACTTTTGTTGAATCTTTTGCATGACAATGTGTTTGCCGAGGGCTGCACTATTTATTGTAATAGCCAGAATTGAAGTTTGGACTTTTATGTAATTTTAAAGTGGTTAAGCTGCAATCAGTATTTCTGTCTGTTACATAGCGACAAAATTTTAAGAGTGATTTATCACTTTGTTTTATAACATGTTATCATAACGAGATGCTGTATTTCGATCATTGGTACTGACTATGTATGTGACGAAGGCTGACGTGAGCCATACAGGTTCACGTTCTTATTGCTTATGTTAGTAATGTTCAGGGCCGAATCTACCATTAGGCAAGAATAGGCGGTGGCCTAGAGTGGCAAAATTTTAGGGGCACAAAGAGCGGAAAAAATTTATTTCAAATCCAACAGCGTCAAAAACAAAAGCAAAAAATGAGCAGACGAGGAGAAAAAATGAAAAAGGGGAAACCCCGAATTGTTTTCAAAAGCATGTGGCACAGCAAATATATAAATGCTTACTTATTTTGACGAAAGTAAACACATCGCCTCTACCTACCTCAAAACTAAAGTAGCCACTAATGAGACTTTTGACTTAGGGTTTAACGGCCACCGTGAGCAACTCAGTGGGCTAGAAGCAGTCTCCCGTCTGTAATTTCAAACCACTGACTCCAGGGAAGGGAGAGAGCCAATGCCTTCAGACAAACACAACATCCACACCTTACCTGGATTCGAAACCGAATCGGCCGGCTGGTGCTGCCGAGCGGTTCTAGGCGCTTCAGTCTGGAACCGCGCGACCGCTACGTCGCAGGTTCGAATCCTGCCTCGGGCATGGATGTGTGTGATGTCCTTAGGTTAGTTAGGTTTAAGTAGGTCTAAGTTCTAGAGGACTGATGACCACAGATGTTAAGTCCCATAATGCTCAGAGCCATTTTTGACGTCTGTTCATCTTAATTTAATGATTAAAATTATGGCATGAAATTTGCATTTTTGTGCCGTTTGATGTTGGTTCAAATGGTTCAAATGGCTCTGAGCACTATGGGACTCAACTGCTGTGGTCATCAGTCCCCTAGAACTTAGAACTACTTAAACCTAACTAACCTAAGGACATCACACACATCCACGCCCGAGGCAGGATTCGAACCTGCGACCGTAGCAGTCGCACGGTTCCGGACTGCGCGCCTAGAACCGCGAGACCACCGCGGCCGGCTTGATGTTGGTGGTAGTGGTGGATTTCGGGAGGGGAGGTGGGGGGGAGACCGATGGTAGCAAAAAAGAAGGGGCGTCATTTCTCAGTTCTTGCCTAGAGCGGTAAAACACCTAGCAATGGCTCGCGTAATGTTTACAACTGCTGTGTTTTCGGTACGCGAGCAATGTTTGTAAATTATGACATAGATTATTTCGTGGAAGCTATGTGAGGCATGTACACTCTTCGGAATCTCTAACTTTAGTGTTTATCATTGATTGCAACATACCCACATGAATATGACTTAAAAGTGGAAATCGCAATTGTAGAAACTATACGAAGCGTGTTTTTTTAAGTAAGTACCGTTTTGAAATTTAAAAACAGACGTGCTAAGATATCTCAATAATTTTATTTTTACATGAAAGTCTATACCTTAACCTACGCACTGAAGCCGTTACAGTCTGATTCTTCCTTGTTTACATTGTTCACTGAATGTTTAAGATGCCTCCGATAATCGCGAGTCCTGCCGACTGTGAAGTACGGGCTGATATAAGATTTCTTAGTGCTAAAGGCCTAAAAGCGATCGATATTAGTCGTGAGATTTGTGCAGTTTACGGAGAAAACATTATGAGTGATGGAATGGTAAGACAGTGGGTGAGAGCATTTAAAGGTGGCCGCACAAATGTGCATGATGAACAACGGAGTGGGCGTCTTTCGGTCGTTAATGAAAGTTTGGTGCAGGAAGTGGACAATAAGGTGAGAGAAAACAGACGCTTTACTATTTCCTCCTTGCGGGATGACTTTCCTAATGTTTCTCGTAGTGTTTTGTATGGCATTGTGACCGAGGACTTGATTTACCGAAAATTGAGCGCACGTTGGGTAACGAAAATGTTGACGGATGTGCACAAAACCAAACGTTTAGACAGTGCATTGACTTTCCTTGAGCGGTACCACAACGACGGTGATGATTACTTAAGCCAATTTGTTACGGGCGATGAAACATGGGTGGCCTACGTCACACCAGAATCAAAGCAACTGTCCATGGAAGTTGAGCAAGGACATCGTTTTGCTGCAAGACAATGCCCATCCACATGTGGCGAATCGGGCCAAAGCTCTCATCACATCTTTTCGATGGGAAACTCTAGATCATCCTCCGTACAGCCCCGATCTTGCGCCCGGTGACTACCATCTGTTCCTGCACTTGAAGAAACACCTGGGCGGTCAGCGTCTTAAAGACGATGACGAAGTCAAAACAGTGGTGATGCAGCGGTTAGCAGGTCAGGCGGCAGACTTCTATGAGGAGGGTATTCAAAAACTGGTACAACGTTCTACATCTACATACATACTCCGCAATCAACCATACGGAGCGTGGCAGAGGGTACCTCGTACCACAACTAGCATCTTCTCTCCCTGTTCCACTCCCAAACAGAACGAGGGATAAATGACTGCCTTTATGCCTCTGTAAGAGCCCTAATCTTTCTTATCTTATCTTTGTGGTCTTTCCACGAAATATAAGTTGGCGGCAGTAAAATTGTACTGCAGTCAGCCTCAAATGCTGGTTCTCTAAATTTCCTCAGTAGTGATTCACGAAAAGAACGCCTCCTTTCCTCCAGAGACTCCCACCCGAGTTCCTGAAGCATTTCCGTAACACCCGCGTGATGATCAAACCTACCAGTAACAAATCTAGCAGCCCGCCTCTGAATTGCTTCATGTCCTCCCTCAATCCGATCTGATAGGGATCCCAAACGCACGAGCAGTATTCAGGAATAAGTCGTATTTGTGTTTTAGAAGCGGTCTCCTTTACAGATGAACCACATCTTCCCAAAATTCTACCAATGAACCGAAGACGACTATCCGCCTTCCCCGCAACTGCCGTTACATGCTTGTCCCGCGTCATATCGCTCTGCAATGTTACGCCCAAATATTTAATCGACGTGTCTGTGTCAAGCGCTACACTGCTAATGGAGTATTCAAACATTACGGGATTCTTTTTCCTATTCATCTGCATTAATTTACATTTATCTACATTTAGAGTTAGCTGCCATTCTTTACACCAATCACAAAGCCTGTCCAAGTCATCTTGTATCCTCCTACAGTCACTCAACGACGACACCTTCCCGTACACCACAGCATCATCAGCAAATAGCCGCACATTGCTATCCACCCTATCCAAAAGATCATTTATGTAGATAGAAAGCAACAGCGGATCTACCACACTTCCCTGGGGCACTCCTGATGATACCCTCACCTCCGATGAACACTCATTATCGAGGGCAACGTACTGGGTTCTATTACTTAAGAAGTCTTCGAGCCACTCACAAATTTGGGAACCAATCCCATATGCTCGTACCTTAGTTAGGAGTCTGCAGTGGGGTACCGAGTCAAACGCTTTCCGGAAGTCAAGGAATATGGCATCCGTCTGATACCCTTCATCCATGGTTCGCAAGATGATATGTGAAAAAAGGGCGAGTTGCGTTTCTCAGGAGCGATGCTTTCTAAAGCCGTGCTGATGCATGGACAGCAACTTCTTTGTCTCAAGGAAATTCATTACATTCGAACTGAGAATATGTCCAAGCATCCTGCAACAAACCGATGTTAAGGATATTGGTCTGTAATTTTGAGGATCCGTCCTTCTAGCCTTCTTATATACAGGCGTCACCTGCGCTTTTTTCCAGTCGCTCGGGGCTTTACATTGGGCAAGAGGTTCGCGATAAATGCAAGCTAAGTATGGAGCCAATGCAGTAGAGTACTCTCTGTAAAACCGAATTGGAATCCCATCAGGACCTGGCGATTTATTTATTTTCAACCCATTCAGCTGCTTCACAACCCCAGGGATGTCTATCACTATGTCCTCCATATGGGAATCAGTACGAGACTCAAACGGCGGTATGTTTGTACGATCTTCCTGCGGGAAAGGTTTCTCAAGTGCTAAATTTAAAATTTAAGCTTTCGTTTTGCTGTCTTCCGTTGCCAGGCCAGACTGATCAGTGAGTGACTGGATGGAAGCCTTCGACCCGCCTACCGATTTTATATAAAAACCAGAAATTCCTTGGGTTATGACAAGTGTCTCAATATTGCCGGAAATTATGTAGAAAAGTAGATTAAGGTACAGGCTTTCATGTAAAAATAAAATTGTTGATATATCTTAGCATGTCTTTTTTAATTTCAAACCGGTGAGCAAGATGTATGAGACAGGCGAAATTCCCTCAGACTTAAAGAAGAATATAATAATTCCAATTCCAATGAAAGCAGGTGTTGGCAGATGTGAAAATTACCGAACTATCAGGTTAATAAGTCACAGCTGCAAAATACTAATGCGAATTCTTTACAGACGAATGGAAACGCTTATAGAAGCCGACCTCGGGGAAGATCAGTTTGGATTCCGTAGAATTGTTGGAACACGTGAGGCAATACTGACCCTGCGACTTATCTTAGAAGAAAGATTAAGGAAAGGCAAACCTTCGTTTCTAGCATTTGTAGACTTAGATAAAGATTTTGACAATGTTGACAGGAATACTCTCTTTCAAATTCTGAAGGTCGCAGGGATAAAATGCAGGGAGCGAAAGGCTATTTACAATTTGCACAGAAACCAGATGGCAGTTATAAGAGTCGAGGGACATGAAAGGGAGGCAGTGGTTGGGAAGGGGTGAGACAGGGTTATAGCCTCTCCCCGATGCTATTCAATCTGTATATTGAGCAACCAGTAAAGTAAACAAAGGAAAAGTTCGGAGTAGGTATTACAATCCATGGAGAATAAATAAAAACTTTGAGGTTCGCCGATGACACTGTAATTCTGTCAGAGACAGCAAAGGACTTGGAAGAGCAGTTGAACAGAATGGACAGTGTGTTGAAAGGAGGATATAAGATGAACATCAACAAAAACAAAACGAGGATAATGGAATGTAGTTGAATTAAGTCGGGTGATGCTGAGGGAATTAGATTCGGAAATGAGACACTTAATGTAGTAACGGAGTTTTGCTATTTGGGGAGCAAAATAACTGATGATGGTCGAAGTAGAGAGGATATAAACTGTAGACTGGCAATGGCAAGGAAAGCGTTTCTGAAGAAGAGAAATTAGTTAACATCGAGTATTGATTTAAGTGTCAGGAAGTCGTTTCTGAAATTATTTGTATGGAGTGTAGCCATGTATGGAAGTGAAACATGGACGTTATATAGTTTAGACAAAAAGAGAATAGAAGTATTCGAAATGTGATGCTACAGAAGAATGCTGAAGATTAGATGGGTAGATCACATAACTAATGAGGAGGTATTGAACAGAATTGGGGAGAAGAGGAGTTTGTGGCACAACTTGACGAGAAGAAGGGACCGGTTGGTACGACATATTCTGAGGCATCAAGGGGTCACCAATTTCGTACTGGAGGGCAGCGTGGAGGGTAAAAATCGTAGAGGGAGACCAAGAGATGAATACACTAAGCAGATTCAGAAGGATGTAGGCTGCAGTAGGTACTGGGAGATGAAGAAGCTTGCACAGGATAGAGTAGTATGGAGAGCTGCATCAAACCAGTCTCAGGACCGAAGACCACAACAACAACAACGGTAATTACTTAAAAACTACGCCTCGTAGTAAATAATGCAGTGGACTGCGAACGTTTTGTCATTTAATAAAGACGGGAATGCTTAAATTAATGACAAAAAGCCCTTTCCCACTCGTCTTGGACTCCCCAGTGTGTACACAGCTTGTGAGGGCGTGCAGAGTCCTGACTGCAAGGCGGTGCCCGTCGTGTTGCAGGCGCGTCGTGGGGCTCGCGGTGCCGGCGGAGGCGCCGCTGCTACCCCACGGCCTCGTACTGGCGGTGGCGCGCGCCGCCCGGCCTCGCGCTCGTGCTAGTGGGTGTCGTCTGCTACGCCTTCCTGCAGACGCGCCAGAACTACAAGTACGTGCACAGCGCGTGGCACGCCGTCATGGCGCTCGCCGTCGTCTTCCTGCTGCCCCGCAAGCCGGGCCGCCAGTCGGCCGCCCTCCGGGTCGACGACACGCCCGACGAGGAAGCCACGCCCACCGACCGCAGACCCTTCTGGAAGAAGTCGGTCCGCGGCTGGCGCAAGCGCAGCATGTGACTGCCGCGTCGCTTCGGGTGGCTGGAGCCGCC